>NW_017670530.1:158118-236491 GCF_001879085.1 Nicotiana attenuata
GCATCTTCACAGACTTCTCAGCCACAGCGTGCCCTGCAGAGTTCCCAGGCCATGGTTACAGCCCCAGTTGCTACCCCACCTACCCGTGCCGAGGCTGTTTCCTCCGATTTTGTCACCACAGGTATTGTCATGGTTTGTTATAGAGGTGTATCGGTTCTATTCGATCTAGGCTCCACTTATTTTTTATGTGTCTTCTTATTTTGCTCCGCATTTGGGTTTACCTCAGAATTTCCTTGAGTTTCCCTGTTTATGTTTCTACTCCTGTAGGGGATTCTCTTGTTGTGGATCGCGTTTATCGGTCATGTTTGGTTACTATTCGTGGTTTTGAGACCGGAGCGCATTTATTGTTACTCAGTAAGGTTGATTTTGATATTATTTTGGGCATGAACTGGTTGTCGCCCCATTTTGCTATTCTTGATTGTCACGCCAAGACCGTGACGCTGGCTATGCCAGGTATTCCGCGTATTGAGTAGAGTGGTAATTTAGATCACACTCCCAGCAGAGTTATCTCTTTTCTTAAAGCTCAGCGTATGGTTGAGAAGGGAGGGTGCCGCGTATTTAGCTTATGTGAGAGATGTCAGTGTTGATACCCCTTCTGTTGATTCAGTTCCAATGGTACGAGATTATCTCGATGTGTTTCCCGCTGATCTTCCGGGCATGCCGCCCGATAGAGACATAGATTTTGGCATTGATTTGTTGCCGGGCACTCAACCCATTTCCATTCCTCCGTATCGTATGGCTCCTCTTGAGTTGAAGGAGTTGAAGGAATCAGTTACAGGAATTGCTTGGTAAGGGTTTTATTCGGCCCAGTGTTTCACCGTGGGGTGCTCCTGTCTTGTTTGTGAAGAAGAAGGATGGTTCTATGCGTATGTGTATTGATTATCGTCAGTTGAACAAGGTTACAGTGAAGAACCGTTATCCTTCGCGTCGTATTGATGATCTGTTTGACCGGCTTCAGGGCGCACAGGTGTTTTCTAAGATTGACTTGCGCTCAGGGTACCATGAGTTGAAGAATTCGGGAGCCAGATATCCCGAAGACTGCCTTCAGGACTCGGTATGGTCATTACGAGTTCCTTGTTATGTCATTTGGGCTGTCCAATGCCCCAGCAGCTTTCATGCATTTGATGCACAGTGTGTTCAGACCATATCTTGACTCGCTCGTCATTGTTTTTATTGATGATATTCTGGTGTATTCCCGGAGTCGGGAAGATCATGAGCAGCACCTGAGGACCGTGCTTCAGACCTTGAGAGAGAAGAAGTTATATGCAAAGTTCTAAAAATGTGAGTTTTGGCTGAGTTCTGTGGCATTCTTAGGCCACGTGATTTCTAGTGAGGGTATTCGGGTGGATCCGAGGAAGGTAGAGGCCGTGCAGAGTTGGCCCAGGCCGTCCTCAGCTACAGAGATTCGCAGTTTCCTTGGCTTGGCGGGTTACTACCGTCATTTCGTGGAGGGATTTTCATCTATTGCTGCCCCTATGACTAGATTAACCCAGAAGGGTGCCCCATTTCAGTGGACAGAGGAGTGTGAGGCGAGCTTTCAGAAGCTCAAGACAGCTTTGACTACAGCCCTAATTTTGATGTTGCCTACTGGTTCGGGGTCTTATACTGTCTATTGTGACGCCTCGAGAGTTGGCCTTGGAGCGGTGTTGATGCAGGACGGTAGGGTGATTGCCTACGCGTCCAGACAGTTGAAGGTGCATGAAAAGAATTACTTTGTCCACGACCTTGAGTTAGCTGCCATTGTTCATGCCTTGAAGATCTGGCGTCATTATTTATACGGAGTGCCTTGTGAGATCTATACTGATCATGGGAGTTTGCAGCACTTGCTTAAGCAGAAGGATATCAATATGCGTCAGAGGAGGTGGTTAGAGTTGTTAAAGATTATGATATTACTATTCTTTATCACCCGGGCAAGGCCAATGTGGTGGCGGATGCCTTGAGTCGCCGGGCGGAGAGTTTGGGGAGTTTGGCATACCTACCAGCTTCAGAGAGGCCTATGGCGATGGATGTTCAAGCCTTAGCCAGCCAGTTTGTGAGGTTGGATCTTTCGGAGCCTAGTCGGGTTCTAGCTTGTGTGGTTTCCCGGTCCTCCTTATTTGATCGTATCAGGGAGCGGCAGTATGATGACCCTCATTTGCTTATCCTTAAGGACAGGGTTCAGCGTGGTGATGCCAGAGATGTGACCATTGGAGATGACGGAGTATTGAGGATGCAGGGCCGGATTTGTGTGCCCAATGTCGATGATCTTCGAGAGTTGATTCTAGCAGAGGCCCATAGCTCGCGGTATTCCATCCATCTGGGTGCCGCGAAGATGTATCAGGACTTGAGGCAGCACTACTGGTGGAGGCGGATGAAGAAAGATATAGTTGGTTATGTGTCTAGATGCCTCAACTGCCAGCAGGTGAAGTATGAGCACCAACGCCCGGGTGGGTTGCTTCAGCAGATTGAGATCCTAGAGTGGAAATGGGAGCGCATCACCATGGATTTTGTATCTGGACTCCCACGGACCTTGAAGAAGTTTGATGCCATTTGGGTCATTGTGGATCGGCTGACCAAGTCCGGTCATTTCATTCCTGTGTGCACCACTTATTCATCGGAGCGGTTGGCGGAGATTTATATCCGGGAGATTGTCCGTCTGCATGGTATTCCAGTTTCTATTATTTCGGACAGAGGTACCCAGTTTACATCGCGGTTCTAGAGAGCCGTGCAGCAGGAGTTAGGCACTCGGGTGGAGTTGAGCACAGCATTTCACCCCCAGACGGACGGACAGTCCGAGCGCACTATTCAGATACTTGAGGATATGCTCCGTACGTGTGTGATTGAGTTTGGAGGGTCTTGGGATCATTTCTTGCCATTGGCGGAGTTTGCTTACAACAACAGTTATCAGTCCAGCATTCAGATGGCGCCGTATGAGGCTTTATATGGTAGGAGGTGTAGATCTCCGGTGGGTTGGTTTGAGCCGGGTGAGGCCAGGCTATTGGGCACAGAGTTGGTTCAGGATGCGTTGGAGAATGTTAAGATGATTCAGGATAGACTCCGTACAGCCCAGTCCAGACAGAAGAGTTACGCGGACAGGAAGGTTCGTGATGTTGCATATATGGTTGGTGAGCGGGTTCTGCTTCGGGTTTCGCCTATGAAAGGCGTCATGAGGTTTGGGAAGAAAGGAAAGTTGAGTCCGAGGTTTAGTTGCCCTTTTGAGATCTTGCGGCGAGTTGGGGAGGTTGCCTATGAGCTTGCCTTGCCTCCAAGTTTGGCCGGAGTTCATCCGGTACTTCATATTTCGATGCTCCGGAGGTATCACGGTGATCCGTCTCACGTGTTGGATTTCAGTTCAGTCCAGTTGGGCAAGGATCTATCCTATGTTGAGGAGCCAATGGCTATATTGGACAGACAGATCAGAAAGTCGAGGTCAAAGAACATTGCTTCAGTGAAGGTTCAGTGGCGGGGTCAGCCGGCCAAGGAGGCGGCTTGGGAGACCGAGCGGGATGTGCGCAGCCAGTACCCTCATCTTTTTACTACTTCAGGTATGTTCTCTATGCTCGTTCGAGGACGAACTAATGTTTAAGTGTAGGAGGATGTGACGACCCGGCCGGTCGTCTTAAGAATTAACGCCCCGATCCCCTATTAACTACTTCCCCTAAGTTCATTTCTGCTATTTTGGTTTGCCGGGACGTTCAGTGTTGGGTTTCAGAGAGTTTTGGGACACTTAGTCCCTAAATAAGAGCTTAAGTGTTGAGAAATGGTCCATAGTCAGAGCAGTGTGAAGACGACTCGGAATAGAATCCGATGGTTCCATTAGCTCCGTTAGGCGATTTCGGGGTTGGGAGCGTGTTCGGAATATATTTTGGAAGTTCGTAGCTCATTTAGGCTTGAAATGCCGAAGTTTGAATTTTTGATGTTTCCGGTCCGATAGTGAGTTTTTGATCCGAGTGTTGGATTGGAATTCCAGAAGTTGCAGTAGCTCCGTCATGTCATTTGGGATGTGTGTGCAAAATTTCAGGTCATTCGGACGAGGTTTGGTTAGGTTTTTGATCGAAAGCGTGTTTTGTTGGAATTTGAAGTTCTTAGGCTTGAATCTTTGATTAATTCGGGTTTTCGGCGTTGTTTTAGGTGTTTTTAAGATTGGTACAAGTTCGAATAAGGTATTAGGTGGTATTGGTGCTTTAGTTTGAGGTCCCGGGGGCCTCGGGATGATTTCGGGTGGTTAACGGGGAGATTATTGAAGTGTTGCAGCAACTGGTTTTTCATCTTCTGGTATTTTCGCTTCTGCGGCTTGGGAACCGCAGAAGCGGAGCTGCATAAGCAGCTGGATCATCGCAGAAGCGGTTTGGGCAGCGTTTCCAGGCGTCGCAGATGCGGAGGAAATTCCGCAGGAGCGGCCTCGCATCTGCGAGAAAATAGCCGCAGATGCGGCCATTTGGCTTTTGTTTGGAACCGCTGAAGCGGTGGATAATCCGCACAAGCGGAACCGCATAAGCGGTCGACTGGACCGCAGAAGCGGATGTGGCTGTTTTAGTGAGAGTCACAGAAGCGGCTCACTTTCCGCATAAGCGGGAGCAGAAGCGGAAGCACCTGTTCAGAAAAGAGAATTTCGAGGGTTGAGTTTCAAAAGTTGGAAAAATCAATTGAGAGCTCGGGAGAGGGCGATTTTGAGTGGGTTTTGAAGTGAAGATCATTGGGTAACGTTTTCTTAATCCCTTTTAGTTGTATTCCATCAATATATAGCTTAATCCATCATCTAATTTCGAATTTGGTATCAAAATGGGAGAAAACTTCTTAGACTAAACCATTGAGTTTTGAGTGAGCATTTGACCTCCGATTTGGGAGATTTTTATATGGTTAGACTCGTGAGAGTACGAGGGTTCTGAAAATGTGAAAATTATTCAATTATGAGGCGTTGGCCTGAAGGGCATTTTGGTCATTTCACCTAATTTCACGTCGTAACTTTGAATTAAATAGCAAAACCAGTTGTTTGCGATGTTATTTACAATGTGTAATTGAATTGAATAGATTTGGGCCATTTGGAGTCGGATACTTGTGGCAAAGGCGTGTTTTTAGTTGATATTGAGCCGGTTCGAGGTAAGTGGCTTGTCTAACCTTGTGTGGGGAACCTTCCCCTTAGGATATGATAATTGGTAATTGAATGCCTTGTACGTGAGGTGACGAGCACGTACTTGAGCTAATTGTTAAAAATACGGCGTTACTTTAAATATTTAGACTGAGTTTCTTTCTTATTTGCTTTATTTTACTTGCAATTATAGCCTGTGTTAGTTTAGAGAAGCATGTTTAGTCGACTTACCTGCCTACTTGCTTAAATTTGCTTTGTTTGTATTTCGTGAAGTATGTAGGGCTAGAATTTACTGTTACTTGTTATGAGTTGAGCATTTATTCCGATACTCTTGAGCTGTTATTGTGTGTTTAAATTTGGGACTACGGGACGACATCCCGGGAGATCCCCTGCACGTGTTTACGATCGGGACTGAGGTGCGGGATACCAAGAGATCCCTGGCACATTTTTATATATTGAGGATATCAAGAGATCCTCGGGATACCAAGAGATCCCTGGCACATTTTTATATATTGAGGATACCAAGAGATCCTTGGGATACCAAGAGATCCCTGGCACATTTTAATATATTGAGGATACCAAGAGATCCTCGGGATACCAAGAGATCCCTGGCATATTATTGAGGATACCAAGAGATCCTTGGGATACCAAGAGATCCCTGGCACATTTTTATATATTGAGGATACCAAGAGATCCTCGTGATACCAAGAGATCCCTGGCATATTATTGAGGATACCAAGTGATCCTCGGGATACCAAGAGATCCTCGGGATACCAAGAGATCCCTAGGTTATATGGTGAAGATACCAAAAGATCCTCGGGATACCAAGAGATCCCCGGTTATCATCCTTGTTGTGAGCGGTATCTCCTTGCGATTGCCTTATTTCTGTTTTTCTGTTACTCTATCCTTATTATCCTGTTTAGATTCTCGCTGTAGACTATCATTATACTGTTTCTTTATCCTGTCGTTTATTATTTATTTATCTCAGTAGGGCCCTGACCTTCCTCGTCACTACCCGACCAGGTTAGGCTTGGCACTTACTGAGTACTGCTGTGGTGTACTCATGCCCTTCCTGCGCATGTTTTTCATGTGCATATCCAGGTACCTCTTCTCAGGCGCACTATCCTTGAGGCGAGGAGATACACGGAGACTTCGAGGTATATTTCCGCGTCCGCAAACCAGGAGTCTCTATTCTGTTCCAGCTTTAGTATTTAGTTTATTCCTTTTTCTCTCAGTTGTTTAGATATTCTGGAGTTAGAGCAGCGTACTATGTTTCTGTTAGCCTGTGGTTCCCGTGAGTTTTCGGGTTTTGGGATTTAGCTGTAGACTTCCGCATTTCTTTTGAGTTGTATAGGCCGAGCGGCCTCTTATGCAGTTATTATTTTAATATGTTTAGCTCTATTCAACCATTTCGCAAGTTAAGTTGTTATTTACGCATTGATAGGCTTACCTAGTTGTAGGAACTAGGTGCTATCACGACATGTTAATGGAGGGTGAACTGGGGTCGTGACAAGTAAGTACAGAGGAACTAATTAAGGAGCTTAATTACCGTATCTTCGGTGGATATAACGAGACAAAGCTGCTTGTGTTATCCCCAGTATAACGTCGTTAACCGTCTAAATTTACAAGAAAAAGAAGAAGTGAGCTTACGTCAGAGACAAAATTAAACCCATGAAAAGGGATTTATAATGCTATTCAACCTTGGATTTAAAGTTTATACGCTTACACAGTTTGTCACATTCTTTATAAATTTAATGTCATCCAAGCTAACAGTCCGATAGATAAATCTTTGACTAATTTTCTAATTTTCCATAATCGTCCACCACACTCCATATCTTAGAGCAAAATGCAAATATTATTATTATTATTATTATTATTATTATTATTATTATTATTATTATTATTATTATTATTATTATTATCACTTATCAAACTACAAAGATAATGCTGAGAAAAGGCTCCAATTATTTAACGAAGAAAGGAGGACTTATTAATTAGGTGCACGCAGAATTGATAATTAAATTTCAGCCGCAAAAGGAACCTTTCATTAAAAGCACAGGTGTCTTATTAATTTTTTTTTTGGTCATCAGGTGTCTTATTAATTTAGCTTTCGGGAAGGGGTTGGGATCTGGTCCAATTTTATACTCCTTCCGGTCCAAAATAAGTGATTTTTTGGTTGTTTTCACACATATTAAGAAATTCACCTTTTAACATTAATTAGCAATTAAATTGTCCATATTAACCTTTATTATCTCTTCATATAAACACTCCTAACACATACTTCAACATTAATTACTCCAAGGGCAATGTAGGAAAAAAATAATTAATTCATTCTTGAAATCTGGAAAAATTACTTATTTTGGACCATAAGAAAAAAGCCAAAAAATTACTTATTTTGGGTCTGAGGGAGTATGCTTTAGTATTTATTTCATCCGGTCCATTTTAAGTAATTTTTTTGGTTATTTCAACAATTAAAGAATTCACCTTTTAACATTAATTAATAATGAAATTGACCATATTAACCTTAATTTGTTCATTGGACCACAAATAGGTTCTTTACTCCAAGTGCAACTTTGAAAAGAAAAATTTAATTCCTTCTTGATAATTGAAAACCTCAAATATTGTGGACCACAAAAAAAAATATAAAAAACACTTGAAGTGAACTAAAGGGAGTATCAATACAGGTCTGGACTGGAGCCACGTACTCCTATGAAATTTTAAAGGCTTAGATCTCTTTTCCTCTACTCGTCTCTTAAAACTCCTTTTTTCTTCCAAATGGAAGGTAAATACAGAGCCCCATATATCAAATGAGTGATGAAAAGCTTCTCCGACAGATTTTTCTTTTCACCAAATTCAATCTCAAATTTATTAGAAAATTACATTTCAATTATGGATAGTGTAGCAAAAAGGAACACATCTTGTCTTCTATCTGTAATTGACTTCTCCATAGCAGTAGGAGACATTTATGAGATTTTTTGATGGAAATAATATAAAAATTGAAAATCTCTACGTTATGCTAGAATTGGATACAAGGAGGAGAATGATACAATTCTGAAATCAACAAACTGTTCCTTGAAAAAGCCAAAAAAGAACAAAAATGAAAGTTGCCATTGTAAAATAAAAAAGCAAGAGCAGCCAAGCTACAACGTTGTCTGATGAGAGAGGAAAGAATTTTAAAATTTTATATGGGCACGTGGCTCTAATCCAGACCTGTATTGAGAAATAATGGAGCTTTTATAACTGGAGCAGATCCCGACCCTTCGGGAAGTATAAGTAGTTTAAATTGCTTTTTGTGGAAATATATATTTTTTGAGAGAACACGTTCACATAGCTCTGTGATGGTTCGAACTATTCTTGAAAGTAGAAAGCAGAGACTTTGATATATTGTTAGGACTTTCTGTGTATTGTATTAGGCATTATTTCAGGATGGTATAGATTTTTTGGGGACCTAGCACATATGACAAATCATTAGCATGTGGAACTCCTTTGGATCTGTCATATGTACTGGTTAGGTCTAATTTTATTTCTCTGTTATGTATTATTTTTTGGGAGGTTTTGGTATTATGTCCCTCTCCTCCCTACTTATTCTGTTTATTTCTTAATAAACAAGGTAGTGGTCAAGGTCAAACCCCCGCCACCAAAGGAGATGAAAGTATATGTCGGCGGTTTACTGAAAAAAAGAAGCTTAATAATGAACTTAAAAGGGGAAAATAACAAAAGAGAAATTGAAAAATTTAGTTCTAACAGTAACGAGATGGTTTTGAAGGTTTGACGGACAAGCTGCATGCATTGGGTTTTAGAATTCATTTGCTTCTTATGCCTTATCTTTATTTTTTCTTCCATATTGTGTAACAAACTTATCTTCTGCCATGTAATTAAATAATCAATTTAATCATATTAAATAATTAGTGAGTTGAGTTTACTGCTTTAGCAAAGTTATCTAATATTCTTAAATATTTTCTAAAGACAAAATTAGAAAAGTAATATAATATATGGGACTATAACTCTGCGGAAATCTTTTACTGCTAGATATACACAATTATTTTAGGAAGTTTATCTGCACCATCTAGTGGTGCCTTCATGTTACGGGGTTTCTGATCGAATTGAAGTCGATTGACCTACATAAAGAATGGAGTTAGTTATTAAAAAATTAAATTGGCTGCTATCTATAAGCGACCGCTTTTATTTATTATTGTTCAAGATTTACTTTCAAACAGGATTTATATAAGTTATTTATTATGCTCGTATCGCCTCAATCGCAGCAAATATGGTAATAGATAAATTTATGGTAAAACTTATCCGTACCGGACGCTTACACCAAACTAATAGATGCATGCTATTATTTGACATACACTTCTATCAGGATTACTTGTTTTGTATTCTTACATCATTAAGTCACTTGATTAACCATGATGTAGTTTGATGTAAGCACTCGATGCAAGTTTTTTATCGAAGTGGATCAAAGTGCACTGGTTTGGGGCATAGAAGGTTGTTTCCCGTGGTGAGCTAGAAGGGCTGAACTTCATCAGTCCTTATTCGAATTAATGTAGTGAGGGAAAACACGAAGAAATAAAATCTTCTTCTTTTTTATAACGTGAGAAGAACATATGTATAAATGAGTGAGGAAATATACGTACATAACCAAATGTGTGCATTTGCACTCGTTACATGTTAGCTTCTGTTGAAAGGGAGAGTGAATCAGAATCTATGAGAAGAAGAGAGAATATCGCAGAAAGAGAGAAGAAGAACCACTCTGTGTTATTGAAGAAAAATGGAGCAGTTCGCTCTTACAAGTGTACAAGTCAGCTATATATACTACAACTATTATGCCTCAACTAACTAATTTAATTAACTAAACTGTTGCTACTATCACTGTACAAATATCAATTGCCTATGTACAACATACATTGCTATGACTAATTTCTACACTCCCCCTCAAGTTGGGTGGTGAGAAGATGTTTATCATCCCCAACTTGCCAACCATTTCACTGTGCAATTGTTTCCCTAGTGCCTTAGTCAGGATATCTGCTATTTGATTCCTGCTTGAAACATGTGATGTCTTGATCAACCCTTGCTGTAATTTTTCTCTAATAAAGTGGCAATCGATTTCTATATGCTTTGTGCGCTCATGATACATTGGATTAGATGCAATTTGTAGGGCTGCTTTGTTGTCACAATGAAGCTCCATAGGTAAATCAACTTTCACTCCCAATTCCTCTAATAATCCATGTATCCATACCAATTCAGCTACAGTAGTGGCCATGCTTCTATACTTAGCTTCTGCTGAACTCCTTGATACAGTAATCTGTTTCTTGGATTTCCATGAGACAATGGAATCTCCCAGTTTTATGCAGTAGCCTGTGACTGACTTCCTGGTCATTGAGCATGATGCCCAATCTGCATCACAAAATGCAGCTACTTTTCCACTAGTTTTGCTGCTCATCATCAGTCCAGGTCCTGGTGAACCTTTAACATATCTCACTACCCTTAAAGCTGCTTCATAGTGTGATTGTTTTGGAGCATTCATGAACTGACTTAGAACTTGGACTGCAAAAGATATGTCAGGTCTTGTGATTGCCAGGTATAATAGCCTCCCAATTAATCTCTGATATACTCTCCTATCTTCCAGATCCTCATCATTTGTTTGCCCTTCACAATGTTTATCATATTCTACACTGGTGAGTTTTAAGTTCTGATCCAGAGGTGAATCAGTAGGCTTTGCTCCACCCAATCCACATTCTGATACAAGCTCCAATGCATATTTCCTTTGGTTCATAAGAATACCCTTGCTTGACCTTGCAAACTCAATTCCTAGAAAAAAATCTTAACTCTCCTAGGTCTTTCATTTTGAAGTTGTTATTCAAAATAGATTTAGCCTCTTGAATTAGCTCCTGGTCACTCCCTATAATTAGTAGATCATCAATATAAACAAGTATGATGACTATGTCATTATTGTGCCTTTTAGTGAATAGAGAATAGTCCAGCTTGCTTTGTGTGAAACCAGAGTGCATAAAAGCTGACGTGAGCTTCAAATTCCATTGTCGACTAGCCTGTTTAAGACCATAGAGGGATTTGAGAAGTCTGCACACTCTAGTCTCCCCCTGACTGCCAAATCCCTGAGGCAAGGACATGTAAACTTCTTCAGAAAGGTCCCCTTGGAGGAAGGCATTGTAGACATCCATTTGGAATAAGGGGCAGTTATGTTGAGCTGCAAGGGCCACTACAGTTCTGACATTGACCATTTTAACCACGGGGAAAAAGGTCTCATGATAATCAAGACCCTCTTGCTGAGTAAAGCCCTTAGTCACAAGTCTAGCCTTAAATCTTTCTACAGTGCTATCAGCTTTATACTTGACCTTGAAGACCCACTTACACCCAATGGGAGTTTTGCCTGCAGGTAAGTCCACCAATTCCCAGGTGTTATTGTCAATGAGAGCCTGAAGTTCAAGATTCATAGCCTGTACCCAGTTACTGTCACTAACAGCCTGTTCAAAAGAATGGGGCTCAACAACTGAAGAGAAGGCAGTGAGACATGCCCTATAGGAGGGAGATAAGGCAGAGTAACAGAGGGAGGCAGATAAGGGATAAGGGGTATGAGAGGATTTAGTGCCAGGGACATAATCTGTAAGCCAAATAGGAGGCTTAGGGGTTCTGAGAGATCTTCTAAGGCCAGTAGCTGAGGCAGGAGAAGGATGAGCCAACTGACATGGAGAAGGTGGAGAAGGAGAAGCAAGAGGAGTGGAAGAGATAAGAGGAGAAGTAGGATTAGAATTAGGAGGGATGACAGGAGTAGAAGGTGAAGTAGGTGAGGTAGCAGGAGGTGAGGATGAAGGAATATCTGGATTTAACATGGGAATGGCAGGAAAAACATCATCTGTAGGTGGTGTGGCAGATGTAGAAGGAAAGAGATGAGTTGTATCAGAAGTTGGATAACATAGGAAAGTGGATTTAGGATGTTTGAAAGGAAATACATTTTCCTTAAAACATACATCCCTACTGACTAGGAAAGTGCCAGTGGATATATTGTATAGCTTATAACCCTTTTGAGTTTCTGAGTATCCCATGAATATGGCAGGAATGGCTCTAGAAGCAAATTTGTCAAAAGGATGGGGAGTAGTTGCATAACACAAACAACCAAACACTTTGAGATGAGCAAGTGGTGGTGAATACCCATGAAATAGCTCAAAGGGTGATTTCCCTGAAAGTACTGAAGATGGCAGCCTATTAATAATGTAAGCTGCTGTGAGAATACATTCCCCCCAAAATTTTAAAGGTGCATGAGCTTGAAATCTAAGAGCTCTAGCCATCTCAAGTAAATGTCTATGTTTTCGTTCAGCCACCCCATTTTGTTGTGGAGTATATACACAAGAGCTGTGATGAATAATTCCAAGAGAAGTAAAGAGTGTGGAAACTTGTGAATTAAAAAATTCAAGGCCATTGTCAGTTCTGATGACTTTAACAGTAGCAGAAAATTGTGTTTTGGCTAGGGTAAGAAAAGATTTGATTAAAAGAAAGGCATCACTCTTCATTCTCATCAAATAAGTCCATGTCATTCTAGAGTAATCATCCACAATAGTAAGGAAATATCTATATCCATTGTAAGTACATTGTCTATATGGACCCCATACATCCATATGTACAATACTGAAAGGAGATACAGTTTTCTTGACACTAGTAGAAAATGAAAGTCTAGTTTGTCTGGCTAAAGGACAGACAGTACAAGACATGGAGTCATTATTCAACAATTGATGCTTTAAAGAAGGTATTCTTTGTATGACTGTTATTGGTGCATGGCCAAGTCTTTGATGCCATATATTGCAATGACTGGAATCCAATGAAGGAGTGTGAGATGAGTCTGAAGCTAAAGTTGGAATGACTGGAGTAGGATTTGGAACTGAAGCAGGTGTACTGAGTACTGAAAGAGAAGACTGCTCAGGTCCTTTGACTGGTAATGGCTTCTTGGTGGGTTGAAGTATGTAAAGACCATCTTTCTCCTTACCAATCCCCCTCACCCTGCCAGTGCAAAGGTCCTGAAAGATACAAAACTCAGGGAAGAATAGAGCACAACACTTCAACTCCTTGGTGAGTTTAGAGACTGATATTAGATTGTATTGAAAAATTGGAACATGTAAGACATTATACAATGACATATCATTTGGTAATTTCAAGGATCCTGTGTGTGTTACTGAAGTTGTGTGCCCATTAGGTAGGTGTACTTTATTAAAATTGGACTTGACAGGAGTAGATTCAGTTAAAAGTTCCAGACTAGAAACCATATGGTTTGAGGCTCCAGTGTCAATCACCCAAGAATCAGTTTCAGAACCTGCAAGCAAACAAGAGTTAAGAAGCTCCTTTATACCTGCCATATTAGCCCTTGCCTCTGCAACAGTTGGTTCCTGGTTGATCAGCTTCAAGAGTTGTTGGTATTGATCTGCAGTGAACAATGGCAAGGTACTATGAGTTGGTGCATTATTAGCTTTTGGTTCTTCCACAAAGTTAGCATTATTTGCTGATGCTCCCCTGTAATTCCCTGAACCTTGTGACTTATCAAAGCCCTTTCTTCTGCTGAACTTATGACCTGGAGGATATCCAACCAACTTGTAACACTGCTCCTTCAGGTGCCCCTTCAAATGACAGTAATCACAGTACATTCCACTATTCTTCTTGAACTTATTGTTCTGAGTGAAGGCAAAGGCTGTTGGATCATTCATATTCATCTGTTGCAATCCTGGGCTGAGTTGAGAAATCATATTGGACTGTGCTCTTTGACTCTCATCTTGCATAATCATGTTGTAAGCTTGATTAAGTGTGGGCACTGGTACTGTCAACAATACTTGACTCCTCGCTTGTGCATAAGTCTCATTTAGTCCCATTAGGAACTGTACTAGTTTCTGTTGCTCCATATGTTCTGCATATTGCTTGTGCTTCTCACAATCACAGGGAAGAGGCACCATTGACCAATACTCATCCCAAGCATTTTTCAGCTTTGAAAAATACTCTGAAATTGAGGCAGTACCTTGGCTTATGGTGCAAATTTCACGTAGCAATTGATATATCCTAGTCAGATTTTTCTTATCAAAACGTTCCTTTAGGTGTATCCATACACTGTGTGCATTGGTTGAGTACATTAAACCATTCGCAAGTTCTCTCGACACAGAATTGGTAATCCAGGATAGCACAAATGCATTACCTCTTTCCCATTCATGCTCTAAATCACCTTTGTAATGCTCTTTGAGACACTTACCATCTATAAACCCTAATTTGTTTTTTGCCAATAGTGCGACTCTCATTGAATTACTCCATGCAATATAGTTTTCAATTCCAGTTAGCTGTTGCGGAATTAAGACACTACCTGGTGTGTCTGATGGATGTAGATAGAGAGGATGACGAGGGTGAATGTCGGTGAATTTCTCCGAATCACTTTTCTCCAAAACTGTGGTTCCTTGCGTCATTTTGAACTGAATTTCTCAGCAATAGAAACGCTTGAGATGATGAACCTTGTGTATCAGTGAGAACGACTTCAATTGTGAACAATGGATCGATTGCAGAAAAAAAAATTGGGAAAAAAAGCTAGGGTTTGCTCCAAAATTGCTTCTCTCAAATCCTCGATCTTCAACCAAATTGAAGTAAAACATTACTATCTCTCCTTCGTTTCTTAGATTCTCGACTCAGAAAACGCCATGGATTCATAGCTCTGATACCATGTTGAAAGGGAGAGTTGAATCTATGAGAAGAAGAGAGAATATCGCAGAAAGAGAGAAGAAGAACCACTCTGTGTTATTGAAGAAAAATGGAGCAGTTCGCTCTTACAAGTGTACAACTCAGCTATATATACTACAACTATTATGCCTCAACTAACTAATTTAATTAACTAAACTGTTGCTACTATCACTGTACAAATATCAATTGCCTATGTACAACATACATTGCTATGACTAATTTCTACAGCTTCGATGTTAAATATACAGTTGAAAATTTGTTATATATACTAAAACAGTCATCAATTTTCATATAAAAGAATAATGAATGCAGTGGACCACCTCTTAAATTGTCTGACATATATGAAATGGAATATATTAATCTAGCATTTAAAATGTGGCTGGTTGGTGTAATTAAACCTTTATTTTAAGTTTATTAACGGTTATCCATGTGCCATTTGTTATCTGAGAAGTAGTAGAGAAATAGCTGAGAGTTACGACAGTTGGAAAAATTGATGTCACTTTCCAAAGGAGACGAAGGTACCCAAAAGGTAGGCAACAACTAATAAACTATGCTAAATTTTAATGTTAATGCACCAAATATATCTTTATTGCAAATAAAACATTTGGCCCCAGCCTAGGGCTATCAAAATTGGCCCAAGATAACATAGCCTTCCCAACCCGTCTAAATTGATCCGTGAAGTTGCCCAAATGTGAGTATGTGACCCGTGTAACTGCCCAAATCTGAAACTCTTTTACCACTGAAATTCCTCCAACGAAATCCTTTGCTACACTAATCTCTCTCTCTCTCTCTCTCTCCCTCCCTGCCATGCACTGTTCAAATTATTAGTTTCGGAGGTCATTCTTTACTGAATAGGCCAAAGTGTAATACAGGTCTTCACTTTCCTTTTCTGTACCTTTAATAATAAAAATTATTTAGCATATATATCATTATCTATCTTTTCTGTAGTTTTTAGTTAATACTTTCAATTATAAATTTATATAGAGAGTATTTCAATAATTTTTTATTATTCTTCTTCCTAGTACCCTAGTCTATAGTGTGTGAAAATGATATATGAGTAAACTTGAAATGGTTGGTTTATCGTTTGGGTTTATTTTTTGGGTTTTTTATTTTTAAATAAGTACTACGTTGATTTGGTTCCTAAGGACATATACAAGAAAAAAGCCACCTTCTTTGTCGTTATACTCATTTTTTCTTCCTTTTTCCCCTTTCTATCTTATCTTTATACTGCATCATTCAGACTAATGCTAGCTGATATGATGGATACAAAGGCAAAGTCCGGAATAATATTGATTGAATCCTATATAAATTTTTTGAATGTTAGATCTGGAATAATGTTAGCTCATATGATGAACACATAGGCAAAGTGGGGAATATAATTGGATTGGTTTTTTATCCACTCCCAATCCACACTCAACAACGAGGGAAAGAGGTCGTTGGAAGAATAGTACCCAATTATGTGTCGGGGTCGATTTCCACAGGGAGCTAACAATGGGTGTTAGAGTGTGTACATGATGCGTGAAGATGAAACAACTTAAATACACTTCCAATTACGTTGGTTTTTGCAAATTACTTCTATAAACTACACTATCAATGCTCAATAAGCGAAATGAAACTAGAATTTGACTAATTGTTTTGGTTATTTTCAAATAGGTAAAAAGCCTAGGGATGTGACCTTCACCTAGGTGTTCGCCTAATGGGTTAATCACGTTAACACTTGTTTTATTGATCGGGGTGTATTATAGCTCTCAACTCTAAGTTACCCACTCAATACCTCTCGGTCATAGAGTGATTTCGCCTAATTTGGCTTTCTCAAGCCCAGATGGGTATCAAGCTAAATAGTTGATATGAACTCAAGTTGGGTTTCTCTATCTCTAGTTCCAACCCTTTAATTAGGCTATCTTAACTAGCCTAATTTCTTGTTAGCCAAGTTTTCCTAGACTAGGTCCCTCTTTCTCAAGTAAAAGTCATAAGGTATGAATCAATTTTTGCAACCATTAATTCTAAAGAATTAGGCTAAATAACAAACACCCAATCATAAACAAACATTAAGTTAAATACCTATAAAGTTTTCACACTAGGGTTGGGTCACAACACTAGTAAATGTGTAGCTACTCATAATAGAAAATGAACAAAACAAAGAAGAAATACTAATTAGACCCATAATATAAAATTAAAATGATAAACTATCATGTTTTTGTCCCAAATGATCACAAATTTCCTAAAATGATAAACTCCAACGGCTACAGCTGAGAAACTTCAAAACTTGACCTAAAAATATGATTCCCGTCTATTTATAGTGGCTCAAAATTTGATGACAAAAAGTGCCCATCGGAGGTTCTGCGGCCGCACAATTTCATGTGCAATACGCACATTACTTGAGTTTGCAGGGGAATGGATTCTGCAGCCGCACAATTTGATCTGCGCTGTAATTCAGCTTCTGCAGCCGCACTTTAGGAAAGACTTCAGTCTTGGTCATTTTGCACACGCTCTGAACTTTTTGAATTCTTGTTAGTGCGGACCATATTCGGCGGTCGCATATATTGTGTGCGGTCCGCACTTCTCTTCATTCCATCTCTGAGCTACACCAACAGATCTGCGGCTGTAGAGAGAATTTTGCGGTCCGCACTTCCTTCTGCGGCTGCAGAAATACTTCTGTGGACCGCACTTTTCTGTTGCGCCCCTTTTTTCCTTATGAGCCGGAACACTCCTTTTTGCGTTGGATTTTTTTATTTTAGCCCAGATCTCCAATATTCCTACAATTTGCACACTTTCATTAGTTTTGGGAGCATAAATCAATACTGTTAGACTAAAGCAAAAGTAAAAAGGTACTAATAAGTGGTCAAAATCCAGACTTATCAACTCCCCCAAAACTTAAGTCTTTGCTTGTCCTCAAGCAAATAGATTAGTTACCACCTCCTCGAAGTGAAAGGTCATTTCAGCGAGTCAATGGTAAGCCATCTATAATCAGTTGGGACCAACAATTATCCCCACTACTCATGCATTATCAACAAGGTGATAAGTCAAGTATCATGCACATATAGTTTTAGTGTGATATTTGAGCTTCAAGAACTGACTTTACACATCAAGGACTCTTGTTCTATCATGTAGGTCATGGTGGACCCCAAACACTTTCTCCTCTACTTTCCATTTGCCAAGCTCACTTCAAAAGTTAGCACTCAATCTTATGATTCATGAAAGGTTCACTCTTCTCTCACAAGAGAATGTCACAAGTACACTTTCAAGTACCATAGACTTGCCCCTCATGTAGATCACCACTAATGTAAGCTCACTCGGTTCGAAATCAAGTTGGATTTCTTTCGGGTGTAATGAAGGCTTTTGGATTAGGGTAGGATACCATATGGGTAAGTAGTTACACCTTTCCTTAAGTATTCCACATTTTCCTTTCTTGGCTCACAAGCACCAATTCTTAGAGGCTTTCTCTTTTTATTGGGAACTAGAGAGACTTAACATCACTCTTTCTTGCTCATTTCATTCTTTTTCTCCCTTGATGCTCATGTTAGGGATCATTACCTCTTTTTGAATCCATCAACCCTTCCAATTATTCTCTTTTTTGCATTTTTTTTCCTTTTCTTCCCTTACATTCTCTTTTCATAGAGATCATTTCTTTTCTCCTTTTGGTGCCTTGATACCTCTTTCAAATTCCTCAACTCCTTCCTCCAAACTTATCCCTTAAGCCACTTATTTTAAGAGTGTTAAGGAGGCCTGGGTTCTAAGAGAGGATCACGATAAAACGGGTAAAGGCTTATAATATGGTTATCAAATGAGAAAGGCTAGAGGCTCAAAGGGGGTTGACTAGGGATATCGACATTGGATGGCAATAGAAAGCTCAAGCGGGCCAATGAAAGTCTACAATCATTTCTCAAACCAAGAAAAACTTAGGATTACGCCTTGAAGCACATTCAAGGCAAGTTCTAGGCCATTCGCATTGATACTTGGACTAGCAACAAATCACCTCACCCCTCACGCAATTAGACCATAAAAGAGAATAGAGTCAAGAGCCTACAACAACTACACTCAAGTTTAAAGATCACTATGGTCCAATAAACCACTTGATGATTACCAATGTCAACTCAAGAGTCTGAATGTCACTAACTAGGGCGATTTCTTTCAAAAACCTTGTTTCAAACCATAATCACGTAGTTAAGTGTGTTGGTACCAAATGAATCATGAATAACTC
Source organism: Nicotiana attenuata (assembly GCF_001879085.1). Classification (NCBI taxonomy): domain Eukaryota; kingdom Viridiplantae; phylum Streptophyta; class Magnoliopsida; order Solanales; family Solanaceae; genus Nicotiana; species Nicotiana attenuata. Next base: position 177,108 of record NW_017670530.1, read on the forward strand.
TTTTTTCGAGAATGACTTGATTAGGCCTTTTATCTATTACTACTACTATTATTATTACCTAAACACAAAAACGGACTCATTTTCTTAAAAAGGTTGTCACGCCATCCATCTTTGGGACGGGTCACCCGGTTCACACAAAAACTACCTTTGGAAAGAACCGTGGAATTAAGAAAACCAAAGGCTTATTATCTACTAAAGCATAAAAAGAAGCTACTAACAAAACAAGAACTAAAGTGGAAAAATAAAGAAGCTAATGTACAATAACTACTAAAGATAGATAAACTACAAATAAGAAAAAGAACACAATCATCCAATTATTACAGTCCAAATGTATCCAAAATGTGTCAACGTCAAATAACATAAACTCCACCTCCCCGAATAAAAGTAAGCATTATCCCCAATGCTTAACAAAATAACAGTAAAAGGAGAGAGGGTGAAGAAAACTCCCTAAGGATCCTTGGACATCTCAGTGTCCCCAGAAATATCATCTTCCATTGGGTCAACCAACTGTATCTCATCATCATCATCAAATATAGGTGTGGTGAGAGTGGTAAACATCGCATACACTGCCTCAACAGTGTCGGCAGCAAGGTCTGGCTCCTCAGATTGGCCAGCTGGTGCAACCGGTGCAGATGGTGCTGATGGATCTAGGACGGACTGGTCTGGGTTAAGTAACATATCAAAGGGTAGATCCCCAACCGTCGCTAGTCTAGTCACCTCCTTTCTGAGCTTGTCAACTGATTTCTTGCTTGGTTGGGACTTCCTAATCTTCTTCACTTCTTTGCCCATTTCTCCAGATAGTCCTTCAGCTCCAAGTCCTCAAACCCCAAGTGCGCATTTAGTGTGTGCTAATCAAACATCACCTTGAGGTCGTGTACTATGGTCACCTTCGTGCCCTTCTTGATGTGAGAAATGTTTGCGTAGAACCTCGAAAGAGGTACTCCTTGGCATCCTCAACTCTCTCAGTAAACCACATCCAACCCTTTCTTGCTCTGAACTACCTCAAAACTGCCTGGTTGTATTTATCCGAATCCTTAAATAGAAACTACCGCTCAAGTGTCAAAGATCTCACTGGCCACCACTTGCAGAAATCATTAAAGGCAGCCAAGCTGACAAACATATCCTCCCATATCTCCTTTTTTCTTCGATCTCTCCACACCTGTGGATATGCCATCTCCCCCTCTACCATCATCGGGGATATTATGTACAGTCAACGCCTCTATGTCTAGGGAAGCTGCTAGCTCAGAGGTCTGGCTAGCACTTTCTGACCCTCAGAAGTGCTGTGAGATGAAGAGGCCTCATCCCTGAGCTGGAATCGCCCCTGTGGCCTAGACTGAGTAGCTGTCTGCTCCTCCTGAATAGATACTGAGTTTCCCTTTGAAACTTCCCTAGATGGGACATAGGAACTAGACACAGAGAGGTCTGCACCTCTCCCTCTGCCTACTATGGCTTTCTTTCTAATGGTTTTGGGTTGTCCAAGGGGCAAGTACCTCTACCTCGACCCCTAGAAGATTCACCTCTTCCCTTTGTAGTGTCTTCTCGGTCTCGTGATCGAAGCATTTTATGTATCAAAGCAAAGAATATTGTTAGTTACAAGTCATCATTCAATACATTCAAGACTTATGTAGGCAAGGGGGACAATGTGGACACAGTGGGTTATGACTAAAACAACAGGTTTGCAGGTATTGGGTTCCGCGGTACGCACATTTTTGATGTGCGGCTACAAAGTGGAAGTGCGGTCCGCACAATTGCAAGTGTGGCAGCATTTCAGATAATCAAACTGCACAGGCTCAGAAGCCCCTTTGAAGACAATGCGATACTTGTTTTGCAGCCGCAGGAAAAATCTGCAGCCTGCACATTTTCAAATCCAGCCTCCTTGAGATTTCTGCGGTCTTCACTATTAAAGTGCGGTAACAGATGCACTTGCTTCACTAGGTCACACACACTCCTAATCTGCGGATCGCATAAATTAAAGTGTGGCCGCAGATTTAAAAAGCTACGCACAATCAACCTTTTCTATTTAGATTTATCAATTACTTGCACAAATAGACATGACAACATGATATAAGCATGAAATATCATTAACCCAATCCCATTAGAGCATGTATTCTGATTACCCAGTTCAGATCTACCTCATATGGACACATAGATGAACTCTAATAACAGTAGCCTAAAAAGAAACTAAAATTTTGAAAATCAAACTAAAAATTTAACATAAAATAAAGCATACCAAATAGAGTGAGTGCATTGGGTGTAAAAGCACATGTGGTTGTGTGTGTGGAAAGTGAAAATCTCTCAAGAAAGTTGCAGAGTAATAGTGATTTGCTAGAAGAGGGAAAAGTGTAAAATGAATCAAGTTTCTTATTTATACTAAGAATCTTAAGAGGGAAAAGAGTTGAGTGCGGCCGCAGATTTTGATTTGAGGTCCGCACTCTATCACCTGGGGTAGTTTTCTCTGGTTTTAATGTGCGGTCCGCACATTTTTGGGTATGGCCGCAGATTTCACGTGCGGTCGCAGATTAGCCTCCGCACTGACAAGCTCAAACTTCATAGAGTTAATATTTTTACACTTTTGCAATATTCCTGTTGTGTGTCCGCATGAGAAATGTGTGGCCGTGATTGCCCTCCTGCCGTGGGACACAAAAATGTGCGATTCCTACAAATAAAGTGTGGTCTGCAGATCTTTGAACACTTAGCCATTTTTTAGTTCACCCTTCTTGCAAGTCACACCGAACCCCTTTAGCACACTTCAAATCAAGTTAGAACACAAATAACACCAAACTACCAATGAAAAAGGAAAAGAACATGGGTTGCCTCCCAAGAAGCGTCTGTTTTAACGTTGCGGCACGACGCAAAATACCCTCAAGTGAAGTGAATAACCGCCACCACGTGACTATCTCCAACCTTGCCTAAGTAGCGCTTTACCCGGTGACCATTCACTCAGACTACTTTATTGTTTTTGTTCTTCAAGTCTAATGCACCAAAAGGTGTCACACCAACAATTTCAAATGGACCACTCCACTTGGATTTTAGATTCCCGGGAAACAATCTCAACCTTGAGTTAAACAACAATACAAGATCGCCCACCTTGAACTCTTTGTTCCAACTGTATTTGTTATGAGGATATTTCATCTTTTCTTTGTACAAGGACGAACTTGCATATGCATAGTACCAGAAGTCATCCAATTCATTCAAATGTGCAATGCTCAAGTTAGCGTCTACATCCCAATCAAGATACAACATCTTTAGTGCCCACATTGCCTTGTGCTTTAGTTTCACCGAAAGATGACAAGCTTTCCCAAACACCAACCGGTATGGCGACATTCCGATAGGTGTTTTGTAAGCCGTCTGATAAGCCCACAACGCATCATCAAGCTTCTTGGACCAATCCGTTCGATTATCATTCATTGTTTTTGACAAGATACTCTTTATCTCCCAATTAGAGACTTCAACTTGCCCACTAGATTGTGGGTGATAGGGGGTTGTGACCTTGTGAGTAACACCATACTTGCTAAGTAAAGTGTCAAAAGCTTTGTTGCAAAAGTGTGACCCCCTATCGCTTATGATTGCACGTGAAGTGCCAAATCTTGTGAAAATATTCTTCTTCAAGAAGGCCACTACACTTCTCGCCTCATTGTTGGGTAAGCGACGACCTCAACCATTTGGACACATAATCCACCGCGACCAAGAAGTAGGTGTTTCCACAAGAACTCATAAAAGGGCGCATGAAGTCAATGCCCCAAACATCGAAAATATCAATCTCCAAGATGGTTGTGATAGGCATTTCATTTTTTTTTTTTTGAGATTCCACCGGCTCGTTGACATTCATCACATCTATTCACCAACTCGTATCCTTGTAAAGAGTAGGCCAATGGAATAAACAACTAAGAACTTTGGCCGCCGTTCTTGCTCCACCACGATGACCACCATATGGAGAAGAATGACAAGCCCCAAGAATATCACGTTGCTCTTCTTTCAGTACACGTAACCTAATCACTCCATCCGTACAAATCCGAAAAAAGTATGGTTCATATAAATAATAATCTTGACACTCCCTTTTTAGCTTCTTCCTTTGGCTTGAAGAGAACTCATCCAGAACGATTCCACACACAAGAAAATTTTCCAAGCCCGCGTACCACGACACCTCTTTCATTGAAATTGCCAAACGTTGCTCATTGGGGAAAGAGTCATTAGTTTCAAGACCATCATGCGACCTCCCCTCCTCCTCTAAACGTGACGAGTGGTCCGCCACTTGGTTATCACTACCTTTACTATCTTGGATGTCAATATCAAATTTTTATAACAAGAGTACCCATCTCATCAACTGAGCTTTGTAGTCCTTTTTACTCATAAGATAACGAAGCACCGCATGATCCGTGTGGACAATAACTTTTGCACCCATCAAGTACGGGCGAAACTTCTCAATTGCACACGCAATAGCAAGGAGCTCTTTCTCCGTAACAGCATAGTTGACTTGGGCACTAATCAAGGTCTTACTAGATAGTAGACCGGATGGAAAATCTTGTTGATACGTTGCCCCAAACCAACCCCAACTGCTTCGTCACTTGCATCACACATGAGTTCAAAAGGCACACTCTAATTTGGAGCGGTGATGATGGGAGTGGTTGTTAGCTTGAGCTTCAACAATCCAAAATCTCTCATGCAATCATCATTGAAATTGAACTTGGCATTCCGTAGGAATCAATTCATTCTTATCATTGGTGACCACAGTCATTCCCCTTCTTTGGGACACATTAAACTGGAGAAGTCCATGAACTTTCGGAGATAGGGTAGACAACCCCGACATTCAACCACTTGATAATCTCCTTCGTGACAACTTCTTGGATAGCCTCATTGAGTTTTCTTTGATGTTCAATAGATAGTTTAGCGCTATCCTCCAACTTCATCATATGCATGCAAAAGGCGTGGCTTATACCCCGGTATCTGCCAAGGTTCACCTAATAGTCTTCTTCCTCTTTTATTAGACCGCCAATGTGGAATCTACCTGCACGTTAGTCAAACAAGAGGAAAGAATAACGGTAAAGTAGAATAAGGCCCAAGAAATTCATACAAAAGGTGTGAAGGCAATGGCTACAACTCCAAGGTAGGTGGCTCTTCAATAGAAGGCTTTGTAGGAGGAGTCTTCCTATTTTCAAGATCCAAGGACAATTTCTGGGGTGCACAGTTATACGACCCAATTCCTTGCTAAGAGTTCACACATTCCATGAAGCTATCTATCTCGTCAGCATCAAAGTTGAGCAAGACGGCCTTCAACATATCACCAATATTGATTGTAGAACTTGTATCATCAACAATGACATCAGTCACCAAATCCACAAAAGAGCACACCTCATTGCTATTTGGTTGCCACATGGACTTACACACGTGGAATACCACTTTTTCATCACCAACCCGGAAAGTGAGTTCTTCGGCTTCAACATCACAAAGAGCCCTACCCATAACAAGTAAAGGTCTCCCAAGAATATTTGGAACATCATAATCAACCTCACAATCTAGAATGACAAAATTCGCCGGAAGAATGAATTTATCAACACGGACCAAAACATCTTCAATCACACCCAACGACCTTTTCATGGTACGATTGACCATTTGCAATCTCATAGAAGTGGGCCTTGGTTTCCCAATCCCCAAAGTCTTGAAAAATGAATAGGGCATCAAATTTATACTTGCCTCAAGATTATAAAGAGCTTTGGCAAACTCGGCACTTCCAATTGTACAAGGAATCGTGAAAGCACCGGGATCCTCCAACTTAGGAGCCTTGAATGAACAATTGCACCCACTTGATGAGTGACTTTAATGGTCTCAAAATTCATTGACCGCTTCTTTGTCACAAGATCTTTCATAAACTTTGCATAACCGGGCATTTGTTCTAAATCCTCGACCAATAAAACATTAATTGAATGACTCTTCGTCATTTGAATGAACTTCTTGAATTAATTCTCACCATTTTGCTTGGAAAGTCTTTGAGGGTATGGAGGTGGAGGCTTAGGCAATGGTGCCTTTTCCTTTTGCACTACCGGCTTCGGTATGTCAATGATGTGTTCCCTTGACGGGTTCACCTCCACTTCAGTCTCGTCTACACTATCATCAATATCAATCCGAACTTCATTATTTTGTTGAACAACATTGTTCAGGATCTCTTCTTCTTGCATTACTTGATCATCATCAACAAGTCAATTCCCACTTGAGGTGGGTGCATTTCCGCCTCTTTTATTTCTTGTGATAACTGCTATATCATGCCCCGTATTGTTACCACTCTTTGAGTTTCCACCATGTCACTTGGTAGTGCACCCTTAGGATGAGAATTTAGAGCTTGAGAGATTTTTCCCATTTGAACTTCTTGATTGTTGATCGATGTGTTGTGTGAAGCAAGTTGGGCATCCAAATCGGCATTCTTTTCCACTATTTGCTTGAACATATTCTCAGTACGTCCCATTTCATTGTTTGAAGAAATTGAACCATGGGGAGGATAAGGAGGTGGGTTGCTCGGTTTTTGATACAATGGGGCCCTTTGAAAACCCGACCCCCGGTTGCCTTGATTGTTACCCCAAATACCTTGATTGTTGCCTCCCTAGTTTCCTTGGTTATTTCCAGTCCAATCTCCTTGATTGTTGTTGTTATGCCAATTCCCTTGATTGTTAGAATTCCAAATGCCATGATTGTTTTATGGTCGCCATTGTTGTTGGTTTGGGCCTTGGAAGTTATTTCTTTTCCCTTGAAAATTACTCACATATTGAACTTCCTTCTCTTGCTCATTATAAGAATCATTTTGATCAAGACCGCCATCATCTTGCACATAGTTCTCCACTCGAGTTTGCACTTGTGGATCCTTAGTCCTTCTCTTGTTCACCAAAACATTCACTCCCTCCAAAGCATGAACTTTCTTATGGGCTTATACTTGATTTAGTTGAGCCTTTGCTAGTTGAGTCATGGTAGTGGTCAATTCGGCAATGGCTTTCCCATGGTCTTGTAATTCTTTGTGAAGGTGGATCATATTCAGATCACCTTGTGAAACATTGGCCTGGGATTGCCAAGATGACGACATTTCCTCCATCTCATGTAAGATTTCACACGCCTCTGTGTAAGGCGCATCCATAAAGTTCCCACCGGCTAGTTGATTCACTACACATTGGTTGGTTATGTTAATCCCATGATAAAAGGTTTGTTGAATCATGTTTTCCATCATATCATTGTTGGGACATTTCTTAACCATTGTTCTATAACGATCCCATATTTCATGTAGTGGCTCATTCGACTCTTGCTTGAATGCCAAGATCACATCTCTAAGTGTAGTCATGTGCCTCGGAGAGAAAAACTTAGCAATGAAGTTTTCCGCCAACTCATCCTATGTGTGAACTGTATGGTTCGACAAACATTACAACCAATCTAAAGCTTTCCCCCGTAGAGAGAAGGGAAAAAGCCTTAGCCTCAATGCATCCTCGGAAACATTTGTTTGCTTTCTCCCCCAAAATGTATCCACAAAGCCTTTCAAATGTTTATAAGCATTTTGAGGTGGTGCACCAATAAAGAAACCCCGTTTCTCAAATAAACTGAGCATCACATTGGTGATTTGAAAGTTACCTGCCCTAATTCAGGGAGGAACTATTACACTAGAATAACCTTCTTTGGGAAATATCCGGTGTTGAGCCACTCGTGGTGGAGGTGGGAGTGGAACGGGCATGTTTTCATGTGGTACCTGGAATCTCCGATTGGCTTGTGGCTCTTGAGGTACCTCCTCTACTTGTTCCTCCTCGCCGTCCAATTCCCCTAAAGGCAAATTTCCGAGCGTATTGTTCACCATGTTTTTACCTACAATTTCTTAAACAAACTAGTAACACGGAAGGGAAAGAAGATATTCCAAAAACACACTCAAATATATAGCTAACACCGTTTTAATGCCCCGACAACGATGCCAAAAATTGATCCACTCCCAATCCACACTCAATAATGAGTGGAAGAGGTCGTTGGAAGTATAGTACCCAACTATGAGTCGGGGTCGATTTCCACATGGAGCTAACAATGGGTGTTAGAGGGTATACTTGATGCGTGAAGATGAAACAAATTAAATACACTTCCTATCACGTTCATCTTTGCAAATTACTTCTATAAACTATACTATCAATGCTCAATAAGCGAAATGAAACTAGAAATTGACTAATTGTTTTGGTTGTTTTCAATGAGGTAAAAAGCTTAGGGATGTGACCTTCGCCTAGGTGTTCGCCTAATGGGTTAATCACGTTAACACTTACTTTATTGATCGGGATATATTATAGCTCTCAACCCTAAGTTACCTACTCAATACATCTCGGTCATAGAGTGATTTTGCCCAATTTGGCTTTCTCAAGCCCAAATGGGTATCAAGCTAAATAGTTGATATGAGCTCAAGTCGGGTTTTCCCTATCTCTAGTTCAAACCCTTTAAATAGGCTAATCAAATTCTTAAAAAGCCCAATTTCTTGTTAGCCAAGTTTTCCTAGACTAGGTCCCTCTTTCTCAAATAAAGACCAAGTCAAAAAAGCATGAATCAATTTTTGTAGCCATTAATTCTAAAGAACAAGGCTAAACAACAAACACCCACTCATACACAAACATTAAATAAAATACATATAAGATTTACACACTAGGGTTAGGTCACAACCCTAGTAAATGTCTAGCTACTCATAGCAGAAAATGAAGAAAACAAAGAAGAAATACTAATTAAACCCATAATATAAAATTAAAATGATGAAATATGATATTTTTGTCCCAAAATGATAAAAAATTTCCTAATATGATAAACTACAACGGCTACAACTGAGAAAACTTCAAAACTTGACCTAAAAATGTGATTCACGTCTATTTATAGTGGCCCAAAATTCAATGAAAAAATGCCCATAAAGAGATTCTGCGGCCGCACAATTCCATGTGCAGTCCGCATATTGCTTAAGTCTGTAGGGGAATGGATTCTGCAGCCGCACAATTTGATCTGCGACTGCAATTCAGCTTCTACGGATGCACAATTCATGTGCGGTCTGCACTTCAAGCAAGGCTTTAGTCTTGGTCATTTTGCACACTCTCTAAACTTTTTGAATTCTTGTTAGATCAGACCATATTATGTAGCTGCACATATTGTGTGCACTCCGCACTTCTTTTCATTCCATCTCTAAGTTACAACAACAGATCTGCGGCCACAGAGAGAATTCTGTTGTCCGCACTTGCTTCTGCGGCCGCAGAAATACTTCTACGAACCGCACTTTTGGTCTATTGCGCCCCTTCTTGCCTTATGAGACAAAATACTCCTTTTGAGTTGGATTTCTTCATTTTAGCCCAAATCTCCAACGTTCCTGCAATTCGCACACTTTTATTAGTTTTGAAAACATATATCAATACTTTCGGACTAAAACAAAAGTAGAAAGGTACTAATAAGTGGTCAAAATCCACACTTATAAGCTTTAATCTTCTATCCTTTAAAACTGCACTACGATTGTCACGACCCAAATCCTAACCTGTCGTGATGGCGCCTATCGATGGTACTAGGCAAGCCGACATTTCCAACATACTCCCAACATTTGACACAAAATGATTCAAAAAATTTTAAATAAGCAAAGTTTCCATAAACAGGGGTAAAACCCAAAACACAAGTGCGGAAAATAGCTCCCAATAACGGGGTGTCACTGAGCCCATGAGCATCTATACCTCACCAGCCTAGAAATGAAACGTCTATAACAATTTGGATCCAAATACAATGAAAGAAAATATAAGGAAGAAAAAACAAGGACTGCGGATGCCAGGCAACTACCTTGATATTTCCAACGGTAAGCTACGTGAAATATCAACACCCTTCGCGTCCAAAAACTCCTGGATCGGTGTAGCGTGAGCACAACTAACTCAATAAGTAACAATAGTAAATAAGGAACTGAAAGATAGTGACGAGTTACACAGTTATAGTTCAATTTCAGTAGTCTCAACAAGAAAGTACACATGCTTTTAACTTCGGCAAATTTAGTCAAATCAGTTTATACATGCCAAGTTCAAGTAAAACTGGATAAAAATATCTTTCAGAAGTTTTCAAAACAGTGATATATGGCAACTATGTGGAACAACAATGAAATCATATACAACCTCTCAGGGCAACAATCAGTCAGTCCTCACATTCACTCCAACCTCACAACCACTCATTCCTCTGGACTCGACACTTGACACTCGCACAGTAGGTACCTACGCTTGCTAGGGGTGTGTACAGACATTGGAGGGGCTCCTTCAGCCCAAGCGCTATATGAAGCCAATCATGGCATAAATCAATGAAACATACTGTGGTGTGCAGCCCGATCCCATAAATATCCTCACAATCAGGCCCTCGGTCTCACTTAGTCATCAATCTCTCCAGTCTCTCGAGCTCTTAGAAATCAGGAAAATCAGCCCAAACAACAATAATATGATGTATCAATAAGAATAATAGAGACTGAGATATGATATGCGAGTAAAAACTGAGATTGAGTACAAATAGCATTTAGCAGGTAATTTCAACATGTAAAACGGCCTCTGTGGGTCCCAACAGTACCAACACATAGCCTAAACATGGTTTGTAACATGATTTACAGTCGAATTTCCATAACACATGGAGAGAATATAGCTAACAACAAGTTTATTCAACTTTTCAGTTTCACGGGATGGACCAAGCCACAATTCCGATGGTGCACGCCCACACACCCGTCACCTAGCATGTGCATCAACTCCAAAACAATCACATAACACAAAATCTAGGGTTTCATACCCTTAGAAATAGATTTAGAACTGTTACTTACCTCAATCCGAGCAAAACTCTATTCCAATACGCCCTTGATTACAAAATCAGCCTCCAAACATCCCGAATCTAGCCATAACAGTCAATACAATCAATACGGGATAAAGGAATAAATTCTACAAGAAATTACGAGATTATAGCTCAAAATCCAAAATCGGCTCAAATAAGGCCCCTGGGCCCATGTCTCGAAATCCGACAAAAGTCACAAAATCCTAAAGCCCACTCGACCACGAGTCTAACCATTCTAAATTTATCACAATCCGACATCAAACGGCCATTCAAATCCCCAAAATAAACTCTCCAAATCCCTAGCCTCAAACTCCCAAATTACACCTCAAAAACACACCAACTAGGTGAGAAAATCAGTGGGGGAACATAATTATTGAATAGAAATGAACCCAAGGAACTTACCTCAAGAATCACATTGAAAATCCTCTCAAAAATCTCCAAAACCGAGCCTAAAAATGATAGAAATGTGAAAACTATCGGAACCCACGTATTTATATGTTCTGTCCAGGCCTTCCGCACTTGCGGCCAAAAATGCCACTCTTGAAGGCTCGCTTCTGCAAGGAAAATTCGATTCTGCGGAGTTCACTATTACCAGCTGCCTCCGCTTCTGCGCACCATAGACCGCATCTGCGGCTTCGCAGGTGCAGGAAAAACTTCGCACCTGAGACCCTTCCTCCTCAAGTCCTTGCCCGCTTCTGCGGCTTCCTTCCCGCTTCTTTGGGCTCGCACCTGCGGTGCCCACTTCGCAGGTGCGATTACACCAATAGTGGCCCTAAACTTCAGTTGCCCTCTAATTTAATCCAAGTCTGTTAACCGTCCGAAATCAACCCGAGGCCCCCGGGACCTCAATCAAACATACCAACGAGTCCTAAATCACGATACAAACTTAGTCAAATCCTCAAATCACCTCAAACAACATCCAAAAACAGGAATTGCACACATATTCAAGCCTAATAAACTTTGAAATTTCCAAATTCTACAAACGACGCCGAATCCTATCAAATCACGTCCGATTGACCTCTAGTTTTGCACATAAGTCATAAATGACACCACGAGCCTACTCCAACTTCCATAAATCCAATCCGACCCCGATATCAAAAGGTCCACTCCTGGTCAAACTTTCCAAAATTCCAACATTAACCATTTCAAGCCTAATTCCACTACAGACCGCCAAATCACGATCCAGACACGCTCCTAAGTCCAAAATCACATAACGAAGCTAACAGAACTATCAAAACTCAATTCCGAGGTCGTTTACACATAAGTCAACATCTGGTAAACTTTTCCAACTTAAGATTTCAATTAAGAGACTAAGTGTCTCAATTCACTCTGAAATCTCTCCGGACCCGAACCAACCAACTCGGTATGTCATATAACAGTTGTAGAGTACAAAAGGAGCAGGAAATGGGTGAATGGGGCTACAATTCTCAAAACGACCGTCCGAGTCCTTACATTCTCCCACTTTTAAGCGAACGATCGTCCTTGAACGTGTCTAAAAACATACTTGGAGTCATAAATAGGGGTGGATATCTGCTCCGCATCTCCTTCTCGTTCTCCCAAGTAGCCTCCTCAATGGGTTGACCTATCTATTGCACCTTCACTGAAGCTATATCCTTCGACCTCATCTTTCGAACCTGCCAATCCAAAATGGCCACCAGCTCCACATCATAAGTCAAATCACCATCCAACTGATCCGTGTTGAAATCCAAGACATGTGGTGGATCGCAAATATACTTTTGGAGCATAGAAATATAAAATACTAGGTGCACACTTGACAAACTAGGTGGAAAGTTAAGCTTGTAAGCCACTTCCCCAATCCTCTAAAGTACCTCAAAAGGACCAATGAACCGAGGGGTCAACTTGACCTTCTTCCCGAACCTTATAACACGCCTCATGGGTGAAACCTTCAGCAGAACCTTCTCCCAAACCATGTAAGACACATCACAGACATTTCTGTCGGCATAGCTCCTTTGTCTAGACTGAGTCGTGCGAAGCCGCTCCTGAATCAATTTAGCCTTGTCCAATGCATCTTGAACCAAGTCTGTGCCTAAAAGCCTAGCCTCACCGGGCTCAAACCAACCCTCCGGAGATCTACACGGCCTCCCATATTGTTTACCGTGAAAATTGTAATTACAATTAAATTTGATTATAGGACTCTAAAAATACGTGATCTATTTTTATGTCGATCGTTACGCAGTTGATGCTATATATGCGAGACTTAGAAGCAAAATAAGAGTTAAAGATAAGGTGATGATCAAACCAATAGTTTAACAATCGGGGGCTTCGAGCTTATTGATTCGGGGGCCTCGAGCTTGTCGATTCGTGGGCCTCGAGGTCGATTCCGGGGCTCGACTGTGAGCTATCGAGGGTAATTAAAGTATGACTAAAAGTTATGATAAAATCAAAGAAGGCTCCTTATGCCCAATGATAAGCAATAAATGATGAACAATAATGAAGATAATAAATGGGAGCAATAATATCAAGAGAATATGTAAGAGAGCAGAGAGAATGTTGTTTTATATTTCTTGTGGAGCAGCTGAAGCAAAAGATAGCTTACAAAATGACAAAGACTCCCTTTATATAGAAGGGAAATCCCAACATAGTACAAAATACATTAACTACATAGATATGTGGATGGGACGGCCGAGTGACGCCCTGATTTGGGTTCAGAGTAGCCCGCTAGATTGTGTCAGTCCTAGTCGTGTACCTTGGGAACTCCCCATTTCTACCATTAACGTGATCATTACTACACTGAGGTCGAGCGTCGACGTCCCTCGAGGGAGGGTACTCGGCCGTGGCCTCGAGCCTTTGAGGTGATCTTCCGAAGTGCCTTAATGACGAGGAATTGGACCCTCCGATTTCACCGTATACAGATAGTCCCCGCGCTTCTTAGAGAGGAGCGATAAGAAATGATTTTGACATCCAACTCTTCGGACTTCCCGTGATGACATCATACCGATGATATCAACTTACGGCGTAAGCCTTCACGATAACCAGAACATCCCATGGACTTGTCTTTTCAGCGTCATTCAATGCGCTACCGATTCCCATTCTTCAAAGCGACAGTATCGCCGTCAACTCGATTTTCAATAACGCATTGATTGCGTTTGCCGATCCGTCTTTCAAAGGCATTGATGGCATCGTTGGCCATATGTTCACCCCCTATAAATGGAGGCCTTCCGGCCCTATCTCTCTGTCCAAGTGCCTTTCTTCATCTATTCATCACTCTCTTCTCACTATCCTCCTCCATTGTTACCCACCATGTTTGGGGTCTATGGCCTTAAGGTTACATGGCGGCGTTCTCATCAGCTACGCCATGGCCTCTTGCTTGGGCTTTCACTTACCGAGCGATATATTACTGTCTTGTCACTGTTGTTATTGTTGGTTCGAGGTGATGAGATAAGGGGACCAACTTCTTCTGACTTAGGGGGACGTTTGGACCCTTACACCGCTGCTAGGGAGAGCGTTCGGACTATACACCGCTGCTCACTCTCCTACCCTGTCCCGGTATGGCACTTCATTCCCTGGGTATTCCAAGGGATAAAATGGCACGACCGGCCGTTAAACATGCACGACACTATGTCCCAGAAGGTGGACTTGGAGCAGCCGTGCAAGTAGGGTTGGTGCCCGCCGAATCTTCAACCTTTGGTTTCGGCGGGCTATGTCTCTTTTTTCTGCTTCTTCCGCCTCACTTTCCTCTTCTTGCTCTCCCCATTTTCCTTTTTTTCATCTTCGCCCTCGAAGATATTACTCTGGAGGACCGAGATGAGACCCCAGAGGAGGTGGCGGTTGAAGACATTGCCGCCGAGGATGCATGCCCGAGGAGATGACGCTCGAAGATGCTGCCGTGGAGGAAGTACCTTTTGAGAGTAGGCTAGGCTCTAGGATTTTACTATACGTGTACCTTTTCGCTTTTTTGTTTCCGTTTAAGGACCCTTTGTGGGCTTTTGTAATCATATTTAAGGACCCTTCGTGGGCTTCTGTAATCAAATGTTTTACGAATACAAAGACGTTTTCCCAAGTTATATTCGATGCCTGCTATATTTTCATTTATTTGCACTTATGAAGACTCTGAATGCGTGACCCTATCGGCCACTGCCAATATCGAACCCAGATGCGGGCAATTTTTCTAACCTTTGATTGATTAATACGGCTTCCTCCGGAATCCTTTGCGGTCCCTTGGATCGAGGCTGGATTGGACCGATAAACTCGGGTTGTCGGGACCCTTACTTCTAGTTGAATGGAAGTAACGCTTCGAACCTTTAGACTTTCGAGAGCAGTTTTTAGGACTCGCAATAATTTTCGAGGGGGAATTCGAGAATAGAGGCTATCTTTAGACTTTCGAGAACAGTCCCCGAGTGGGGTTTGCTCAGACTCGGGCCATCTGGAAGTTTGTTTTGATCTTATCATAAATAGCCTTAAGGCGTTGCAGTTAGATCCAGAACGAGGTTTTACCCGAATTTAGGTGGTACCCCGTGATCAAGCCCATATGGGCGAAGCTTAAATGCTTATCTCCTTAGAGCCTAACTTCCTTTTGATGGAGGTCCTCGAGGCGGGTACCACCTCGGGACTTGCGGTGATGCCGTTGGTTCCTTAGAGCCTAACTTTTTCCCGATGGAAGTCCTCGAGGTCGGGTACCACCTCGGGACTTGTGGTGATATCGTTGGCTCCTTAGAGCCTAACTTCTTTTCGATGGAGGTCCTCGAGGTAGGGTACCACCTCGGGACTGGTGAGGATGTTGTTGGCTTCCTGGAGCCTAACTTCCCTTTGATGGAGGTCGTCGAGGTCGGGTACCACGTCGGGACTGGCAATGATTACTTTGGCCTCTTGGAGCCTAACTTCCCTTTGTTGGAGGTCCTCGAGGTCGGGTACCGCCTCGGGACTCGCAGTGGTACAGGGATCTTCGTTCNTATATATATATATGTATATATATATATATATATAGGGTTGTTTTTGATCTTTTGGAGATCCCACCCTTCTAAGTAGTTACCCTTCTTTTCTAGCGTTAAGCCTTTCATCCTTTCAGTATCAGCGTACTCGCACCGCCTCCTTGCTTTAGTTCTCTGAGTTTGCCATCGCCATGACTGTTACATCGGGGTCTGTCGGGCAGAGATGAGAGATCTACACCTCCGGTATTCGGGACCAACGAGAGTGTACCTTGAAGATTACTTCTTTGATAGGAGAACAACATTTTAAGTTAGTGAGAAAAGACAGCGGTTGGGGGGAGAAAGTAGTGTTACAGATACTTTCCCCGGATGAGGGCATCACGGATCGTGTCGATGGATTCTTGAATGTGTACACGTATCCTTTCACACTGGGCCCCTTGATAGTATTGTGCTTGACTTCTGTTTAAAGTATCGAGTTACGTTGGCACAGATCCACCCGTTATTTTGGCAAATAATGTTGATGATGAGATTTTTGGTGGAGAATGCGGGTCTTGAATTCACGCTCAGTCATCTTATTAGGCTGCATCGGCCATTTCACCATCGAAGTCTGCTAGCCTTACGATGCCGGTAGACCACGCCCTTTGTTGTCGACGATGAGAAAGAAGGAGATCGGAAATGGATGAGTCGATTCGTCCGAGTTTGAACCGCTGGCGTTATCCCCGTAGAGTTTATGCCATTCCCTGAGGAATGGAATTATACACGTACGTGGTACATTCCGTGCCTTCTCAGTTTTGTTTATGGCGGAAGCTGGTTTCGTAACCATGCCTTCTTTTCTTTTTCTGCAGCGGTTTCAAGGGCGTCGGGCGACGTTCCAGATCTATCGGGTCGGGTTCGAAAGTTGGCGACCCACTCGACTCGTGGTGAGCGCAAGTGGCGAGCTTTGTCCCGGAGCAGATGGGAAGCAAAACATCACGGTGCGTGTTGTGATATTTTTTCCTTTCCATTCCTTTATTTGGGGATGCATTTTCCCTTTCCGCATATTAATCTTGCCGTTGTAGGCATCGGAGAGCCTTACGAAGCGAGGCCGCGCTCCTTTGGAGAAAGGGAAGGGTTGCTAGCTTCCGGGCTAAAGAATGAAAACAATAATCGAGAGATGCCTTTGCGTGGCGATGGTGTTCAAAGTGAGGCGAACCAGGACCGGGGGCCCGGAGTGGAAGTGTCGATTGAGCCGACTGCACCCGTGGTTTTTGGTTTTGGAAAGGCGGTTTCTCCTCTGCTGCCGTCCTCTTTTTCCGCCGGTGAGGGGTGCTCGAAACCCGGGGTCATATGTGCCAAGCGCCCGTGCCTTGACTGGGATCGACTTATTCGGAGCCAGGGAAGCCTGGCTAGCAGATGTGTGCTCGACCTTCGAGGAAGTCCAGCGGCTTCACTATACGGTGAGTTTTAGCACAAGTTTTCTGAGTTTCGTGCCCTCCCTTTCTTATCGTGTTTTCTTTTAGCAGGCTTTCGATAAGCTTAAGTCCAAGCTACTTTTCCGGGAGGCCAGGCTTCGGAAAGCTTTGGATGAGGAGAAATCGCTTAGGCGCCTTTGCGACGAAAAGGAAAACGAGTTGGCATGTTTACAGTATGAGGCGAGTCGGAGCTTGAATTATGTGTAACACCTCCTTTTTTCACTACATCCCCGGAAGGGGTATAATAAGGGAGTTTTTCCAATTAAAGGACAATCGAAAAAAGATTTATTTATTTAAAGAATTCAGAGTCGCCACTTAGGAGATTTATGGTGTCCCAAGTCACCGGTTCAAATCCCGAATCGAGGAAAAGATTGACTCTGCATTACAGTCCGTGAACCAGAAATCCGGGTAAGGAATTCTGTTAAGCCAGGAGAATGTTTTAGGCATTCCCAGGTTCCGTGGTTCTAGCACGGTCGCTCAACTGTCATAATTGGCCTAATTATCTGATTTTAAAACATGCTTAATCCTATGTGCAATTTTAACGTTAACCGCTTTTATTCATTTTTAGGAATATTGCAACGCTGTTAAAACACGTCTTGAACCACGACATAAATGCACCCGCGGTCTTCAACATATTTTAACATTGTTGAGATTTGGATTTGGGTCACATAAATGCGCACCTGAGTTTAAGAAGGTAAATTATTAAAATAACGCGCCTAAAGCAACTACGCGTATGCAACTTTGCGAGGGCCATGGAAATTCAACTAAATGGCACGCCCCGAATTCTAAGGATAAACAAGATTAATTAAACGAGGGCCATGCAATTGTCATTTTGTTTGGCACGGCACCCCTTGATTTATTCTAACCAAAGGCTTATAAGCTAACTCGTGAGGGCCATAAGCTATTTGATCTCATAATATGGCTCACCTCCAATTCATTAAATTACTAAAAACTAGTACTTGAAATTACTACTAATAACTAGTACTTGAAACTAGACCAAGATCATAGGCGTGAATAGATGGATATCGACAGAACGAAATGGTCTCAAAAATGAAGATTAAATAAAATCAAGGCGGGATGAAAATGGACAGCCATTAATTCATTGTAGAAACCTGTTATAAATTAATTTCACATGCCATTGTCCCCATAAGACAAGTTTACCACAAAGAAAACAACTTATATATACTGTAACAAGAAGTAACAATTATCTATTAAGTAACAATCTCCACACTCATTTTTTATTACAATATCAACATTACTTGTTAAATTTTTTATCAGTTGTAACATTACTGGGATTTCCCTGGTGTGACTATATCATAATCCTGCCCCCTAGCTAATTCTGAACATTTGATGCCAAATTAAATCTGCCAATTTTTGGTCCCTGCACAGATCTAACGTACTTAAACACTCACCATATCTACCATTACCATCAGCTTGCAGGGAAAATAGAACAATCCACGTGAAATCATTCCCTTAGATAATTCATTCGATGCAATTAACAACAATTAAGAGTTCAAATCGAGCATATAGATCCAAAAGGGAACAATAGACCAAAAGGGGACAATAGATCAATCTTAAAACATACTCAACAGGAGAACAAATCAATCTTAACACACTTAGATGCAAACTCGATCATATTATACTCAAAAATTAAACCAACACAGAGTGACCCAGAACAATAATGAGAAAATAAAATAGGAAAAGAGATGAACCTTTGTATTAATGAATCAATCACAGAATCGAGATGACAGCCGAAATAGTTGAACAATGACCGGAAAACTACTAAAGGCGACCTCGCCGAAACCTCGAATCGGCACCGAACAACTTGAAATCCAAATGTGACCTCAACCAAACTCCATGTTTCAAATCAGAATGAGAACTCAGAGAAAGAAAAATGAACTAATTTCTGTCCGAAGCTTCTGTTTTCTTGGTTTTGGTTCGTGTGTGTGGCGTGGTTGCCGGTGGTTGTAACGGCGACGGGGAGGGGCTGCTGATGGGTGTGCAGCGTTGGAAGTTCAGGGTCTTTGGTTAGAGAAGAAGAAGCAGCAGCTTCTCTTTGTGTATTGCAGCTGTGAGTTCTTTTTCCAGGCGTATTTTTTGTGTCCCCTCCCAAGCTGCGCTTCATTTTTTGATTAGTGTATATGTAGAGTCTTAGGTCTAGGGTGTATTTTGTGTATTTTTGCAAATTAGTCCCTAGGTCTTTTTGTGTTAAGTCCTTAGGGTCTTTTTATTTGTTTTTTATTCCAAAGAAGAGTCTAGAAGGGTCCCTAGGCTTAATGGACTAATCTGAATTGGGCCAAGAACTGGGCTCTAAAACTCTTAAAATTGTGATCCAACACCTTAATTGACTCCTTTTAAAATAAGATAAAAATACTACANTAGCGTAATTTTTGGACTGTTTTTTTGGACATTTTTGTAGCTGGTTTTTGAGATGGTTGAAGGGCTGGTTTATGGGCAGTGTTCAGCTCGTTTTTGGAGTGGTTTAGCTGCCTTTCATGGCTGAAAATTTAGAAGTGAACATCGGCTTTTGTGGTGAAGCTCAGTGAGGAAGACGAAGTATACTTGTATAAAAAATGGTGAAGAGGAAGTGGGTTGCTTCTCAAATCAGACAGTGAAAGATCTGATTATTCGAAAAGATCTCTTCGGGGGTGGCTGCTCTAGGGAGTGTTTTTTTAGAGTATTAGGTACTATTATATAGGGGTAGGGATTAGGGTAGGGGTATGGGCCTAGGTATTATGGACTAGGAAATTGGGCCAAAGACTAAAAAAATGGACTACAAGATTTATAAAGACGGGATAAACCAACCTAAAACTAATTCATCCTTCTAAAATTATGTACAATTATAATATAAAAATATAAAATTAATTTTAATTAATTGAACTAAACTATAACACATAAAACTATTTCTTTTTATGTTTTCAAGATTATATAAAGATAAGGTACTATTTTTGTATATTTTTTTATTTAAATTTATGAAAGATACGTAAGCTAAAATATTTTTTTTTTTTTGTAATTTTTCATTTTTATAACGAAAATAAAGTAAAGAAGTCAAAATTAGTTGAAATAGCTATATTAGACCTACATTAAATATTTACATGCTAAAATATAAAAAATCTTGGGGAGGGTCAAAAATCACATGTCTACATTATGAGAGCTATTCGAAGGAGCATGTAGTTTCTATTCTGACTGAGCGTGTATTCTTTCTTCTAGCTCCTGAGGCTAGTGTTTTATTTATTTTAGTTGCATAAAAAGGCGGAGGACCTGGAGCGCCTTCGGAATGAAGTTGACCGAACCACCCGCGAATATGATGAGTTGAAGGCTCAAGCGGGCACTCAGACTTTAGCGGAGGAGGGTGCTCTAGGCAAAGTCTCCGCCCTTGAGGCTCAACTTCGATTAGCTTGTGATAATGCTTTGGTTGAAACAGATGTGATTACGAAGCTCGAGTCCGACCTTTCAAAGGTCAGGGCTGAGATCGTTGATGCCCGGGCTGAAGCCGTGATGAGCCAAACTAAGGCTGACCAGGAGATGGCGATCCATTTGAAGGACGCTGCCGATGCTCAAGCTGAGCTCCGAAAGGCCCTCGATCGTGCAGGTAGGATTAAGGAATATGCTCGTTGCAAGTCTCAAAGAAAGACTCTCACGAAGATCTGTGCTAGGGGTTTTGTCCTCTCGGAAGAGTTGGCGCGAGCGAGGGCGGACGAGCGTGATGCTCGGTTACTTCTGTCTGACACCGAAGGAAGTGAAGATGAGGCCGGCAGGCCGTAGCCCCCAGGGGGGCGTAGATTTTGCCATCTGTATGTAGCATTTTCAAAGCATGTTTGTAGATGGCTTTACTTCTTCTGTATCCCTTTCTGTCTCAAATTTGGTTGAGTGAACTGGTATGTTCAGTCGATAGGAATCCTTAGATTCGTGATATGGCCCCGAGGCTCATCGGGCTGACCCGTAGGCTTCCATGTACTCGGTCGATGCGAGCCTTTAGCATAAGCTGGCGTTTGAGCTCTTATACTTTTGTTTTTAGACGTGTTTTGATCAACTGTTTGGGTTTTGTTTCCGAGTCGGGTGTCGACTCGAGCTCATTTGACCCTTAAGTTTTGTATTTGTGCGGGCTGGTGACAATGGCTCTTTTGCCTTGGGTCGAAGGGACCTTTTAGTGTAAGCTGGCGTTTGAGCTCTTATGCTTTTATTCTTGGGCATTTTTAGTTAACTTTTTTGGGTTCAGTCTCCGAGTCGGGATTTGACTCGAGCTCATTGGACCCTCAAGTTTTCGTATTTTAAGCTGGCAACAGTGGCTCTTAGGCTTTGGATCGGTGCGACCATTTATATGGGCTGGCGACAATGGCTCTTACGCCTTGGGTTGATGCGACCTTTTATGTGGGCTGGCGACAATGGCTCTTGTGCCTTTGGTCGAAGCGACCTTTTATAGGCTTTGGTTTTCCTCGTTAAGGACTTTTGAAATAGTTTTTGCCTGAATCTTCGACAGTTCGAGAAGAACCTCGATTACAAGTCGTTATGTGGCGATGATCGAGCACCTCGGGAGGTTTGGCTCGGGGGCTGAGTATCTCGAAGCCTGTGATTTGGAGCCAACATGGTCGAAGCTCTTTTGCCAATGTCGAGTGTAGCCTGTTTAACCGGTACTTTTCGGAGTAGATTCGAAGTAATTGAAGGCCTATGATTTTGTAGCGACGGTCGGGCATCCCCGAGTCGCATTTGTTTGGCTGGTACAGCCTTATGACCATAGTCATTTGTGCTTGGCTGGAGCCATTTTTGATCCCGAGTAAAGTAGTTTGGGCGTCTATATCGAGGGTATGCCTTTTAGGGGTCTTACAAGTTCGATATATAGCCTAAACTTTGAGATCGGGTTTATGCCTTTAACAAGGTCTTACAAAATTTTCATGCCCTTGAGGTCTTACAGTTTTTAGTTACTTGGTACAAGTATGGTTCATGCCTTGCTTGAGGTCTTAAAGATATTGCCACTTGGTGCAAGTGTGATTCATGCCTTGCTTGAGGTCTTACAGATGCTGTTGTTGCCTTTCGTAGGTCTTGCGAGACCGAGCCTGCCCGCTCGGGGTCTTATGGCTTCGGGTTTTTAATAGATGGTGGTTGGCGAAAGTCCCCGACTTATCGAGGATCTTTCAGCTCGGGAGCCATTGCGATGGAGATGACGATTTGACGGTTGTCCTCGAGCTTATCAAGGATTTCTTGGCTCGGGAGTCATTACTTGCAAACTTGGTGCTGCCTCGTTCGAGGGCTTACGATTCCGGAGTCTCTGACCCGAAGTTCATGTGGCTTTAAGTTTTCGACGCCAGTCTCGCGTGTTCGGGGCGTTTTTGGCTTTGTAGCCATTTCGTGATTTTGATGTTGCCTCGTTGAGGGCTTATGAGTTTGGAGCTCCGACCGGGGGGTCGCATTGTTTTGAGTTGTCGATGCCAGTCCCCGAGTGTTCGGGACAATTTTGACAGAGCAGCCGTTTTTGCAAAAATCCCAAGTTTCTCTTGAAGCGTGATATGCTTTGATGAAAAGTATTCTTCAATCACTTGGTACAAGTATACATTCCTTTACTGTTAGGAGCTTGGTTTTTCTACGCGGACATAGTTCGTTTGACCGTTTGGTCCGGTGCATTATTTTCCTATCGGGACCCTGTTCAGCATGTCTTAGCTTTTCCGAGAAGGTGATCTTCCGGGGGGATGCCCCCCAATATTCGAAGTTGATTTCAAAAGAAGCCTTGAATACTTGTTGACTTTTCTTTAGGTAGCATATAGGTGTTGCCTCGTAAAAAACCTTGCCCGTAAAACCCCTTTTGGGATGAAAACCCGGTCGAAGGAAAAGAGTGCAACGCATGCTTTTGAAACCTAAGGACTTCGAGTTGGAGAGTGCTTTGGCCGTTTTGATCGAATACCTGCACTTAGGTCAGCGTAGAATGTAATTGAAAGAGAAAAGGGACGGTCATACCTTAGTGTGGAATGCGTCGGCGATGTTTCGACCGTTTGTCATGAGTACGCGGTATGGTCCTTCGCTTCGTTTGGTTCAGACTTAGCCGAGGGCGTAGCTTGATATTGCTATTTCATTGTTTGATTATCCTTTGGCTCCTTTGAGGGTGGATGCACTGGTGTTGGTGTTACATCGTGCACCACGAACATTTCCCTCGCTGCATGTTGTTCCCCGTAGACGGTTTTAATCCCATCCTTTGTCAGGAATTTCATCATTTGGTGGAGGGTGGACGGTACTGCTCTCATGAAGTGTATCCACGGCCTCCCGAACAAGGCGTTGTACCTCATGTCTCCTTCAATGA
This sequence comes from Nicotiana attenuata, assembly GCF_001879085.1. Classification (NCBI taxonomy): domain Eukaryota; kingdom Viridiplantae; phylum Streptophyta; class Magnoliopsida; order Solanales; family Solanaceae; genus Nicotiana; species Nicotiana attenuata. The sequence continues at coordinate 200,546 of NW_017670530.1, forward strand.
CATGGAATTTGACATTTTGGGTTATGCCGGCCACGTTGACTGGGAGGTTTATTTCTCCTTTCATTGTTTCACTCGGCATGTTGAATCCGTTGAGGACTCGAGTGGCGGGAACGATTTGGTCAAGCAGTCCGAACTGCTCTATTACCCTCGACCTGATCATGTTGGCAGAGCTACTTGGATCCACGAGTACACGTTTTATTTGAAATGTATTTACGAGGAAAGAGACTACCAGTGCGTCATTGTGAGGTTGGGACAAAGTCTCAGTGTCTTCTTCGCTGAATGTGAGGGCGTCTTCGAGTATGTACCCCCGGGTTCGCTTTTCTCTAGTGATGGATATTTTTGTCCTTCTCATCACGGGTTCCTATGGAGTATCGACGCCTCCCAAGATCATGTGGATGACATGTTGTGGCTCATTCGCTTCGTTCTTCTTCGCCGCCTCTCTTTCTCGGAACTGATTTTTGGCCCGATCACTTAAGAATTCTCGGAGGTGACCTTTATTGAGTAGTCTGGCTACTTCTTCTCGGAGCTGGTGGCAATCCTCATTCCTGTGGCCATGTGTGTTGTGAAACTCACACATTAAGCTATGATTCCTTTGCGAAGGATCCGATTGTACAGGCCTTGGCCACTTGGCATCTCTGATTTTGCTGATGGCGAACACGATGTCTGATACATCGACGTTGAAGTTGTATTCCGACAGGCGAGGTGCCTCTACTGGCCCCGTGTGCCTATCAAACCCGGCTCTGTTGACGATTCCCCGAGGATTCTGTCCTCGGTCCATCCTTCGATCGTTGCGGGGTACGTTGCACCTCGGGGCGTTCCTCCTATCTTCGATGTATGGCTGGTACCTTTCTTTGTTTGGTTTTGGCTCTTTTACTAGAAGCCTGCTTGGATATACTGAGCTTGAGGGGGGCCCCAGCTGGTCGTCCTCGACCCTGATTTTCGACTGGTATTGGCTATGAACATCTGACCAAGTCACGGCCGGGTACTCGACTAGGTTTTGCTTTAGCTGTTTTGAAGCCACCGAGCTTCGTTCGTTCAGACCTTGAGTGAAGGCGGGCACCACCTAGTCGTCGGAGACCGGTGGTAGTTCCATTCGTTCCATCTGAAAGCGAGATACAAACTCTCGCAACATCTCATTATCTCTTTGTTTAATCTTGAAGACGTCGGATTTCCTTGTTGCTACTTTGATGGCACCAGCTCGTGCCTTAACGAAAGAATCCGCTAACATGGGAAATGAATCTATCGAGTTTGGAGCAAGGTTGTGATACCACATCATTGCCCCTTTAGAGAGCTTTTCCCCAAACTTTTTCAGCAAGACGGACTCGATCTCACTGTCCCTTAGGTCGTTACCCTTTACTGCACAAGTGTAGGCGGTGACGTGCTCGTTGGGTTCTGACGTTCCGTTATACTTTGAGAGGTCGGGCATTCTGAACTTCTTTGGAATGGGTTTCGGGGCCGCTTCCTGTGGGAACGACTTCTGTACGAACTTCTTTGAGTCCACACCTTTCAAGATCGGGGGCGCTCCTGGAATTTGGTCGACCATGGAGTTGTAAGTCTCGACCTTCTTATCGTTGGCTTATATCATTTTCTCGCCCGATTCGATCCTTCTGGTGAGGTCCTCGAGCATCTTTACGATGACGGGATGGGACATCGGCCCGTTATTGCTCGATCTATCCGGCGCCTGTTCGGCCAGGGGAGCTGTCCCCGGTGCTACCGTGCTAGGAGTTTTCTGGTGGCTTTGCAACTGAGCGATAGCCAGCTGTTGTGCCTGCAACATATAAAAAATAACAGGAAGGCTAACCTCTCGTTCTTCCCGGGCTGGGGTTTTCTGGGCTTCTTGTTGGTCGCCTTGGTGTATGCTCCTGTTAGTGTGGGAGCTTATCTCGACACGTTGAGCGTCACGCGAAACTTCATCCACCAGGATTGGTCCTGGTGCGTTCTCAAGGTTTCGTGGTGGCTCACCAACACCTGGAACGGCCACACCATTCTCTCCGTGGTTCTCAAGGTTATTGTTTACTGAATCAAACATTCTGACCTGAAATCAAAGATCTTTGGACAAGAAAAAGCGTGAAAAATATCTTGCGTTGTGTAATGGAACCAGCAAGAAAATAATCACTATTTTTTTAGCCCCACGGTGGGCACCAAACTGTTTACCATGAAAACGGTAATTACAATTAAATTTGATTATGGGAATCTAAAAGTACGTGATTTATTTTTATGCCGGTCGTTAAGCAGTTGATCCTATATATGCGAGACTTAGAAGCGAAATAAGAGTTAAGGATAAGGTGATGATCAAACTGATAGATTAACAATCAGGGGCTTCGAGCTTGTCGAATCAGGGGCCTCGAGGTCGGTTCTGGGGCTCGACTGTGAGCTATCGAGGGTAATCGAAGTATGACTAACAGTTATGATAAAATAAAAGAAGGCTCCTTATGGCCAATGATAAGCAATAAAAGATGAACAATAATGAATAGTACACTACGGGCAAGCTTATGGTGCATCTTTTGTAGCATATGAATGTTATTTTTGAGAGTGAGTGAATTCTTTCTATCTTGAGTTCCTAAGTGTTCTTAAATTTTATTGTGTGGAACTACTCTTTTTTGTTGTGTGAGGGCACTTGATTCATGAAGGAAAGGTAATGTCAGTGACCTCTATGTTAGAGTAAGTAGCTGAGTTGTGAATAATGCGTGGTACTTGTGAGTCAAATCTTGAGGTGAAGATGTTACGCTTTTGTGGTTAGTCTATTTTAAATATTCTTGGTGTGATCGAGTTAGGAGAATTGTTTAAAAAGGTCGTGTCTATATAAAGTGTAGTTTGATTGCACGAGGACGAGCAATGTTTAAGTGTGGGGTGTTGATGATAGGCTATAATTAAGTATTTTAGTCGCTTATTACACTCAAATTTACTGCACTTTAGTTGAGTTTGCATTTTAATCGTTAGTGTTTTGCACTAATTGTGTGTTTTATGCCTTGTAGGAGTGATTCCGAGCTATATAGATGTTAGGGAATGAACTCAAGTGATTTGGAGCTTTGATGTCTGAGTAAAAGCCCAAGGAATTAAGCCGGGATTGTATTCGGGAATCAACAGATGATAGAGCAACAAAACGAAGAATCGAGTAGGCATATTGCACACCGTCTAGTAAAATGCACATAACGTTTTGCTCAGAACTCCATTTGGGCATCACAATATATGGTTGGAAAGCTAACCCAAAGGGCTATAACTTTCATGGTTTACGTTTTTTCAAATTCCAAATGGAACAGGGCGAAAAATATGGTTGAAACCGCGACCGCAGACCTGAGGCGGGCTGAGGCAATATACTTGCCATATACCGCGGTCGTACCGCGGTTGACCGCGGCCGCGGCTGTCCAGACGTGAAAAAATGTTTTATATTTCTTATGGAGCAGCTGAAGCAACAGATAGCTTACAAAATGACAAGGACTCCCTTTATATAGGAGGGAAATCCGAACATAGTACAAAATACATTAATTACATAGATATGGGGATGAGACGTCTGAGTGATGCCCTGATTTGGGTTCAGAGTAGCCCGCTAGATTGTGTCAGTCCTAGTCGTGTACCTTGGGAACTCTCCATTTCTACCATTACCGTGATCATTACTACACTGAGGTCGAGCGTCGACGTCCCTCGAGGGAGGGTACTCGACCGTGGCCTCGAGCCTTCGAGGTGATCTTCCGAAGTGCCTTAATGACTAGGGATTGGACCCTTCGATTTCACCGTATACACATATAAAGCCTCTATAGGAGCCATTTAAATGCTCGACTGATAACTGTTGCTGTAGGAAAACTCCGCGAGCGGTAGACATTGGTACTATGAACCCCTGAAATCAATGACATAAGCGCGTAGCATGTCCTCCAATATCTGAATAGTGCGCTCGGATTGTCTGCCCATCTGAGGGTGAAATGCTGTATTTAACTAAACCTGAGTGCCCAATTCTCGCTTTACGGCTCTCCAAAAATACGATGTAAACTGCGTTTCTCTATCCGAAATGATGGAAATTGGCATACCGTGAAGGCGCACAATCTCTCCGATGTAGATCTCAGCCAACCGCTATGAAGAATAAGTAGTACCAGTTGGTATGAAGTGCGCTGACTTGGTCAGGCGATCCATAATCATCCAAATAGCATCGAACTTCCTCGAAGTCCATGGAAACCATGTTGATTCTATTACTGTTTGTTATCTGTGTATTGATTGATTTTACTTGGGGGAAAGTTTTTTCATACATACCAGTACAATTCAAATGTACTGACGTCCCTTTTGCCGGGGCCGCTACATTCTTGTTATGATTGTAGGTGATTCTATAGCAGGTACTCCAGTCCACCGACAATAGCACCTCCTCCACTTTCTGTCAGCTGTATTGGTGAGCCCCTTTCCTCTCGGGGCCCTGCGTGGCTCATGCCGCTTTTCTTACCGGAGTCTTATTTTTGGTATTTGTGTAAGGATAGCTGGAGCCTTGTTACCGGCAAGTATTGTAAAACTCTTTTGTATCCCTAGAGGCTTCGTAGACAGGAAATGTGGGTTATGTACTTATGTATTTTGTATTTGGGTAGTATAACTTGTAGACCACGTAAAGTAAGAATGTGTTTAATCATAAACGGCTATTTCACTTGAATAATGGGTATTGAAATCACGGGGTAACACGTGGGTTAGGAAAGGCACCCAGGTCCGCTTGACTGGGGCTACCCGGTCGAGCGCCGGTCGCGCCCCTCGGTTTTTGGGCGTGACACGATATTATCACCTTGAGAAGGTAAATTGGTGCTACATCAAGCGTTTCTCGGAAAAACGTGCCGATGGGACGTCTCAATTATTGGAAAAGCAGACATCATGAGCACAAAATCATCGCAAGAGTCTTGAGGGGATCGGTGTCAAGTTCGTTTCTTATCATTTTATTCTAAGAAACGCGGGGACTATCTGTATACGGTAAAAATCAGAGGGCTCGATTTTGTGACCACTAGGGCGCCTCAAAAAAAGACCACTCCCAGTAGGCTTGAAGTCTAGCCCGGAGTTCGCCCCCGAGGGTTCTTGATGATCGGCCTTGAGGCAGTACAAACCAACGGCTGCGACGCACCAGCGGGAAGCTCCCAAGGCACATGGTCAAGACTAACAAAGCCTACAAGGGAAACACTAGTCTGTACCAGACTAGTGGGTAGCTGTTCCAGCTATGTTTCTTTGTAATAATTACTCATGTATTATGATGGGATTTCCCTCCTTATATAAAGGGGAACCTTGTCATTTTGGAAGAGGATCTAACACACAAGATACTTCATTCAATACAAAAACATTCTTTCTGCTCTCTAACTTAAGCATACTCCCTATTTGACTCTGTTGCTTACATTTACTGCTTTATTCACATTTATTGTGTATCATTAATCATTCTTCAATTATTGCTCGTTGTTGGCCATAAAGAGCCGCAATCACAACCCTGATAGTTGTTAATCCCCCATCGATAGCCTTTTATCAGGCATCTAACTTGGCATCAAGGCCCCACACGTGCTAGATCGAGGCTCCGATTCTCAACCGTTTGGTTTGGTTTCTAAATCCATCTTCAATCTCTTATATTGTTTTCTAATCTCGTCGCTCAGCACCCACTGCATAACAACTAGCATAAAATTAGATCACATATTTTTAGAACCAGAAGATCAAATCTAATTGTTATTACCATTTTCAAGGTAAACAAGGGTCGTACAACATAAGTTAGGCACACGGGTGGAGTTGAGTACAACATTTCACCCTCAGACGGATGGACAGTTCGAGCACACTATTCAGATATTGAAGGATATGCTTCATGCATGTATTATGGAGTTTGGGGGTTCTTGGGTTTAGTTCTTGCCACCTGCGGAGTTTGCCTACAACAACAGTTACCAGTAAGCATTCAGATGACCCTGTATGAGGCTTTATATGGTAGACGGTGTCGATCTCCGGTGGGTTAGTTTGAGCCGGGCGAGGCTAGGCTATTGGGTATAGACTTGGTTCAGGATGATTTAGTAAAAGTTAAGTTGATTCAGGATCAACTTCGTACAACCCAATCCAGACAGAAGTGTTATGCGGATCGGAAGGTTCGCGATGTGGCATTCATGGTTCGGGAGCGGGTCTTGCTCCGGGTTTCGCCCATGAAGGGTGTTATGAGGTTCGGGAAGAAGGGCAAGCTGAGCCCTAGGTATATCAGACCTTTTGAGATTCTTGAGAGGGTTGGAGAAGTGGCCTACAGACTCGCACTACCACCTAGTACAACTACAGTTCATCTAGTGTTTTATGTTTCTACACTCCAGAAGTATCACGGCGATCCGTCTCATGTGTTAGACTTTAGCTCAGTCCAGTTGGACAAGGATCTATCTTACACTGAGGAGCCGGTGGCCATTTTGGACAGGCAGGTCCAAAAGTTGAGGTCGAAGAGCATTGCTTCAGTGAAGGTTCATTGGAGAGGTCAGCCAGTCGATGAGGCGACTTAGGAGATCGAGCATGATATGCGTAGCTGTTATCCTCATCTTTTCACCACTTCAGGTATATCTTTATACTCGTTCGAGGATGAATGTTTGTTTTAAGAGGGTGATGATGTAACGACCCGGCCGGTCGTTTTGAGTGTATTAGCCCCGATTCCCTATTTGTTTTTTTTCTTTGTGTTATACTGTGGTTACGTAACTCGCCGGGATGTTTGGTTTGGGTTTCAGAGTGAAATGGGACACATAGTCCCTAAGTTGGAAGTTTAAGTCTTAGGAGTTGACCGTAGTTTGACTTGTGTGAAGACGACTCTAGAATAGAGTTTTACGGTTTCAATAGCTCCGTAGGGTGATTTTGGTCTCAGGGGCGTGTGAAGATGTTGATTTGGAGGTTCGTAGGTTATTTCGGCATTAATTGGCGAAGCATGGAAAGTTGGAAGATTTGGGAAAGTTTGACCGGGAGTGGACTTTTTGATATCGGGGTTGAATTCTGATACGAGAAGATGGAGTAGGTCCGTAATGTCACTTATGACTTGTGTGCAAAATTTGAAGTCAATTGGACTTGATTCGATAGGGTTCGACATCGAATGTAGAAGTTGGAATTCGTTAGTTTTCATTAGGCTTGAATTTGGGTATGATTCGTATTTTTAGCGTTGTTTGATGTGATTTGAGGCCTCGACTAAGTTTTTATCATGTTTTAGAACTTGTTGGTATATTTGGTTCAGGTCCCAAGGGCCTCGGGGTGATTCAGACCATGTTTGGCGTATTGCGGAACATTTAAGATTGCTGAATCTGGTGCTTCTGGTTTCCTTATACGCGATCGCGAGTGGATTAACGCGATCGTAAAGGGTAGATTAGCATTGGGGGAAATTCTCTCTACGCGATTGCAAAAGGAGGTTTGCGATTGCGGAAGGATGGTTTTCAATGAATCGCAAACTCATGAAGAAAGTCGCATTCGCGTAGAAGGATTTGGGGGCTGCAGGTTCACGCGCGTTTGTTCATTGCGGTCGCGTGGTGTGTTCCGCGATCGCGTAGCTTGATGAGGCAGTGTTTCGTGTTCGCGTGTGGCCTTCCGCGATTGTGTAGTGATAATTTGGCAGCCTGTGATTTTTTGCTTTGCGATCCCAAAGCTATTTCCGCAATCGCGAAGAAGAATTTGTACCTGGGCAAAACGTAAATTTCAAAACGAGGGTTTATTTTCTTTTTTCACAATTTGGGCTTTGAGAGCTCGGTTTAAGGCGAATTTTCGAGGGATTTTCATAGGGATTATTGGGGCAAGAATTCTTAACTTGTTTCTGATTAAATTCCACTAATCTATCATTGATTTCGTCATGCAATTACAGATTTGGGGTGGAAAAATTGGCGGAAAAGTGTCACAACGCAAAATTCACATGTCTTGATCGCGCCTATCTCAATACTAGGCAAGCCGATAACCTCAATAAATCTTAATAATCTTTTAAGTCTGAAAACATAATATAATTACATTTAATAGAGAATTTCACAAATATTGATACAAAAACACTCCCAAAACCCGGTGTCATTGAGTACATGAGCATCTAAATGAATACATAGTCTGACTGATACAAACATTGTCTGAATATAAAGAACAGTACAAATAACTGAAAAGAAAAGAGTCAAGGTCTGCGGACGCCAAGGCAGCTACCTCGATAGTCTCCAATAGATAAGTCCCTGAAATCTAGTAGCCACCTTATCCAGAGGTACTTGGGTCTGCACACGAAGTGCAGAGTGTAGTATGAGTACAACTAACCCAATGTACTCAATAAGTAACAAGACTAACCTTTGGGCTGAAAGATGTGACGAGCACAACAGGTATAGTCCAGTATAGAACTAACAGTACAGACATATAGGCATGCTTTGAAGTTCAACAGTTAAACTCAGTACAAATATATCTACATGCCGATATGCATAGTGTATGTGATGCACCTCAATGGAAGCCTCGTGCACTCATACTCTTAGAATACTCATTCACTCAGTACTGTATATGGCCAATCCAGCCCACTCAGTACTCATACTCAGTACTGTATATATATATATATATATATATATATATATATATATATATATATATATATATATATATATATATATATATATCAAATGACAGTCAGTCACTCAGTACTGTATAAGGCCAATCCAGCCCAGGGAAGCCCAAGCACTATAATAAGCCAGATCCAGGCATAAATAAATAAAACATGCTGCGGCGTGCAGCCTGATCCCATAAATATCACTCAATATCTTCAGTCTCTCGGGCTCTCAATGACATGAAAATCAACTCGACATGATGATATGATGTATCAATGAATGACAACAAAGACTGAGATATAATATGCAAATAATAGATGTGAATGAGTATAGAATTACAATTAAAACAATTAATTCGATAGAAATACGACCTCTGTGGGTCCCAAATAGCCTAAACATGGTCTTTAACATGAATCTCATCTCAATTATTTCTAACACGTCGAGGATATATGGATAACAATTTGATTATTTAATTATGTAACTCCACAAAATCAATTAAGTCACAATTCCAAGTGGTGCATGCCCACACGCCCATCACCTAGCATGTGTGTCACCTCCAAGCAAATCGTATAACACGTAATTTAGGCATTTATACCCTCAGAACAAAGTCTAAAAGTGTTGCTTACCTCAAACCGTGCAATTCTTTATTCAATTATGCCTTTGCCTCGCGAATCATCCTCTGAACACCTCGAATCTAGTCACAATTAATTCGATTCAGTCAACACAAATTATAGGAATTAATTTAATATGAAAATACTAATTTTCTAACAAAATACGAAATTACACTAAAAAATCGCCAGTGGGACCCATGTCTCGGAACCCGGCAAAAGTTACAAAATATGAACGTCCATTCAACTTCGAGTCCAACCATGCAAATTTTACCAAATTCCGTCATCAACTCGACCTTCAAATCCTCAAATCTTATTTTCAAATCCCTAGGTCCAAATTCCCGATTTACACCTCAAAAACATGTAATATAGTCGGATTATTGTATGATAATTCAATATTATGGAGTAGAAGTGATCACTAGTGACTTACCTCAAGTTTTCCCGTGAATTCTCGCTCAAAAATTGCCCAACCCGAGCTTGAAATGTCCAAAAATGACAAAAATGTCGGACTCCTTCGATTTATACACTGTCTAGTGCTTTCGCACCTGCGAGTCACTTTGACGCATATGCGGTTATGCGGATGCAAAGGACTTTTCGGTTATGCGGTTGAGGTCGCTTCTCAAGACTGTACTCTGCTTCTGCGGACTCGCTTCTGTGAAGAAGTTGTCCGCTTTTTTGATGAGGCTGCTACTTCCCCTTTTCTGCTTCTACAATGTGCGTACCACTTCTGCTGTCTTTGCTTCTGCAAGGTTTCATCCGCTTCTGCGGACCTCATGCTTCTGCGATGCCAGGCTCGCTTCTGCGAGCTCGCACCTGCGAGCCAAACTCCGTAGGTGCGATTGCATCAGTAGGTAGCAAATTTCCAGCTTTATTCTAAGTCCAAATTTGACCCGTTCAACCATCTAAAACACACGCGAGGCCCCCGAGACCTTTACCAAATATACCAACAAGTCCTAAAACATCATACAAACTTATTCCAAGCCTCAAATCACATAAAACAATGCTAAAAATACAAATCATACCCCAATTCAAGCCTAATGAAAACTAACGAATCCCAACTTCTACATTCGTCGAAACCTATCAAATCAAGTTTGATTGACCTAAAATTTTGCACACAAGTCATAAATGACATAATGGAGCTATTCTAATTTCCAGAATAGGATTTCGACCCTTTATAAAAAAAATCAACTCTCGGTCAATCTTCCAAACTTTCAATTTCCTATTTTCGCCATTTCAAGCCAAATTTAGCTACGGATCACAAAATAAACATTCGGACACACTCCTAAGTCTAATATCACCATACGGAGCAACTGGAACCATCAAACTTTCATTCTGAGGTCGTTTGCACATAATTCATCATCCGGCCATTTATTTCAACCTAAGCCTTAAATCTTGGAACCAAGTGTTCCAATTCATTTTAAAACCATCCGGACAAGTCACGTAATTTATGATTGAACACATAATAAACAATAAATGGGGGAACGGGACAGTAATACTCAAAATGGCCGGCCGGGTCATTACATTCTCCCCCTCTTAAACAAACATTCGTCCTCGAACGAGTTTAGAATCATACCTGGAGTCTCAAATAGGTGTGGATATTTGCTACGCATCTCCCACTCAGTCTCCCAAGTAGATTCTCCGACTGGCTGGCCTCTCTACTATACTTTCACTGATGCTATGTTCTTTGATCTCAACTTTCGCACATGCCGGTCCACAATGGCCACTGACTCCAAATCATAAGTCAAATTACCATCCAGCTGAATTATGTTGAAGTTTAAAACATGAGATGGATCTCCGACATATTTACGGAGCATAGATACATGAAAAACTGAATGAAGACCCAATAGACTAGGCGGCAATGCAAGTTCATAAGCCACTTCTCCAATCCTCTTAAGTATTTCAAAAGGCCCAATATACCTAGGACTCAACTTGCCTTTCATCCCAAACCTCATAACACCCTTCCTAGGCGAAACTCGGAGTAGTACCTTCTCTCCTACCATGTAAGCAACATCGTGAACCTTCCGATTGGCATAACTCTTTTGTCTAGAATGCACCGTGTGAAGTCGTTTCTGAATCGATTTAATCTTTTCCAAAGCATGCAGAACTAAATTAGTACCCAATAGAGTAGCCTCACCCGGCTAAAACCAACCCAGCGGAGACCGACATCTTCTCCCATATAAAGCCTCATACGGAGCCATCTGAATGCTTGATTGGTAACTAGTATTGTAGGAAAACTCTGCAACCGACGGAAACTGATCCCAAGAATACCCAAAATCTGTAACACAAGCACGTAGAATATCTTCCAATATCTGAATAGTGCGCTTGGACTATCCGTCTGTTTGAGGGTGAAATGTCGTACTCAATTGTACCTGTGTGCCTAAATCTCGTTGCACTGCTCTCCAAAATTATGATGTAAATTGTGTGCCCCGATCTGAAATAATGGACAACGGCACACCATGAGGGTGAACAATCTCGTGGATATAAATCTCAGCCAGCTGTTCCGAATAATAAGTAGTACCGACTGGAATAAAATGCACGGACTTGGTCAATCGATCCACAATCGCCCAAACATTATTAAACTTTCTCAAAGTCCATGGGAGTCCAACTACGAAGTCCATGGTAATACGCTCCCACTTCCACTACAAAATTTCAAGTCTTTGAAGCAATCCGCATAGTCTCTGATGCTCGTACTTCACTTGTTGACAATTTAAACATCGGGCTACAAACCCAACTATATCTTTCTTCATGCTTCTCCAGCAATAATGCTGCCTCAAGTCCTGGTACATCTTAGCGGCACCCGAATGAATGGAATACCGTGAACTGTAGGATTCTTCAAGAATCAATTCACGCAGCCCATCTACATTTGGCACACAAATCCGACCCTTTTCCCTCAACATCCCGTCATCTCCAATAGTAACATCTTTGGCACCGCCGTGCTGAACTGTGTCCTTCAGGAAAAGCAAGTGGGGATCATCATACTGCTTGTGCCCCACCCCGTACTGGCTGAGCTGGTGGTGAGATAACTCATGTGGGAGCCGTAGCCTGATTCCTCTACTGAGCTGGACCTCCCGAAAGACGAGGACAGTGTCTCTTTATATGACCTGAATCTCCACACTCAAAACAACCCCTCTTTGAAAATGTCGGTAAATATTGAGGCAGACCTCGAGAAATAGAATAACTACCAGAAGAACCTGGTACAGACGAACCCTGAACTGATGGTGCACGAGATGAACTCTGAGCTGGAAGTGCACTAAGAAACGACTGACTCGGTCGAGAACTGTATGAACCATGGCTAGCTGATGCACCACGATGAGCTGAAAGAGCTATCTGAGCGAGCCTATAAGGATAAGCCCTGCTGTGATAGTGCTGGCCCCCGAAGGAACACCGCTGGAATTACCCAGACCACGAGACCTTTTGGCCTCTCTTTCCTCACACTCCTGAGTACGGACCATTTCTAGTTGTCGAGCATTGTTAACCACCTCATCGAACTTAGCACCTGCTACATTCCCTAGAGTCATGACAAAACAAAACTGCTGGTTATTGATACCCAATTTTTCCCTATAATATTTTTCAAATGCATATATACCTTCAAAACTATGCATTAGCATCAATTGTTATTTTTTTGTAATTTCTACATTTTTAAATTAATTTATCCCAGTATTTTATTTATATAAATAATTACAAATTGCATCACAAAGGACTTTATAACAATTTCACGGTTTAATTTTTCTATTTATATTCATATTGAGCTCAAATTATTTCCACATAGCCACATCTACATTTTTAGGTTACAATTGCAATAACTTTGCAATTATAGCACATGCATGCATTATTGCATTATTTTACCAGAAAATAGTTCATTGTATTTTTAAATATTGAGTAAATGTTTTAAAGCATTTCCATGCATGAAAATTATTTTTTTATAATCAGTTAATTATTTTATAAAATATATTTTATCAATTATTTGGGTATTTAACAAATAACCCTTTTTATTTCAGACCTAACCATTTTTACTAGCCCAACACCCCCTTCAATATTAACCCAAAAAGCCAACCCAAACCCCTTAGGCCCAATCTGGCTACCCGACCCAATAACCCCTCTTCAATCGTGGCCGTTGATCTTTTAGATCAACGGTCCATGTTCACCCTTACCTTAATTAACCCCTAACATACCCCAAACCCTTTTCATTCTCTCAAAACCCGCCGTCATCGTCCCCCCTCATCTCTCAACTATCTCTCAACCTAACCCTAACCCTAGTCGCCGTCACCGGCATAAACCTCCCTCCTATGGTGCTTCTATGTCTTCTCCGACCACCCCTGGCCTCCTACACTACATGGCTCTTCGACTTCATGAGTCCTTGAGAAGATCTCAAGGAACTCCAACTGGTTCTGGTTTGATACTTTGTTTACCGGCCTGTCTCAGGCCATTTTTCATTCGTAAGTAAGGATCTCTCCTTGTTTTATTATGAATCTATGGGTTCTTGACCTATTCTCTTCACCTCTGCTATTTTCCTGAAAACCCTAGTTCGATACTGTCGATTCTTCTCAGATAATTATAGATCTGAGCTGATTCGAATGTTATTAAGTGTTTTCCTTCAAAAAATCTCTTGTTTTAACTGATTATTTCCATTTTTAATCACTCTTTCTAAACTAGGGTTCATCTCAAACTTTTCTTCAACGATTTTTCTAAGTTCTCAGTGTTTAGTTAATTGTTTCTTCATCATCTTAACTGATTTTCGCATGAATGTTCAAACCCTAGTTGATTCTGTGCGATATAATGGTTTCTTCGATTTTGTTTCGATACTCTGTTATTTCTATGATACCAGTCGTATTAACTTTACTCCATTTTTTGGCTTAAATGTTTTCCTTGTTAAAATCCAGTATTTCTTTGGGATTTTGCCCTAATTAATCTCTATTTATGGTTCGAACCTATTTTACTTGCTGAATTCTGTATTTCTGTGAAGCTTTACTTATTTAATTTCTATTTATAGAATCTGAGTTATTCTTTCCCAAAACCAGTATTCTTTTGAAGGTTTTACTGATTATTTCCTTTTATTTTGCCCTGTTAAAATCTGTGTGCACAGATCTTATTTGTTCCCTTATTTGTGACTTTAATTGATCACACTTGCCTTAATAAGTTATTCGTATGGTTTTGGGATTCTTACTGATTCCCTATCTGGTATGATTTGGATTCCTTGCCCTAATTAACCCACTTTTTCTGTGACCGTTAAGTGATTACCCCTAATTAAGGGGTCTATTCCGGACTCCCTTACATGAGTTGATTCTGTGATTATTTGATTGCCCCCTAATTGACTGACTTCTGATTCTCTTTACCTTATTTTCTCTACTCCCTAAGTGCTATATATGCACTTTTGTTCTACCTCTCAAGAACACGGATAGTAGTTCAAAAATACACACACACTCAAACTTTCTCTCATCTCTCTTTCTGCTACTTGTGCTCATTGCTCGCGTAGCCGGCTGAAGCCAAGGCTAGACTGTGGAACTCTACCTGCTTTACTTTCTGCACTTTGCTTCCTTAGCTGGTATGTTCTTATTTCAATATCATTCTGAAATTCAAATCTATGTGCTCCATAGTTGTTAACTCCATGCCTATTTCTGTACTAGTTTAACCGATTTTGTACTTAGTTGTTCTTCTTGTTTACTGCTTTGATCACTATGCTTAAGTTTTACCCCCTTCTTGTTCAATGTTTTAATCAGCATGTCTAGGTTTTAATCTTCTTGTTTGCTATTTTAGCCAGCATGTTTACTTGACCTCTTGTTTGTCTCCTTCAACTAGCATGCTCATTTTAAGTAGTTCAGGCTCCTAATTTATTTGATTAATCACAATGGGTATGACTAATTCTGTGTGGTAGACCCTTGTCCTCAATATGGATATTCCTGCATTTTGTCTCTATGCTCTAATGTCTATTATCACTTTAGCTTTAAGTATAATTTCCTTGTTAATACTCTGAATTAGTAGTCTGTATTCTAATGCTATGAAATTGGTCAGTGGTTGTTAATAAATCCCTGCTTGTTCTGTGTACTTGTTGATCAATATGCTTCCCCTCTTATCCATGTTCATGTGTTTCTGATTTAAGCTCTCTATGTTCCTAACCCCCCTGAACCCTGTTTGTAACCTTGTTTGTCTTCACTTAGAATCAAGTAAAAAATGGCTTTGAATCGGGCACTCTAAGTTTTTGTGATTGTGTGGTTGTTTGTTGAATCTTTGTTCTTATCAAAATTGCTTCCAAAACTGTTTTCACTCTTAACATTTTTTTCTTAAAACTGTTTCCATTTCTGAAATACCTTTTCACTCCTAAAATTTTTACCTCTATACTGTTTTTACTAAGTTCTTACAACTATGTCAAGCACTCTCACTTCTACTCTTAGATTATTTATGTTCTGCCCCTCAAGTGTGTGTACTGCCTAGGAATCCATGAGATTCCTCCAAACTCTAGCACACTAGGGCTGGCCCTTCCACACTGCACATAACTACCTCTCTATTTATAAGGATCTTGGTGTGAGCATTGCCCGAGGTCCTTGAGGCCCTTGGGAACTTTGACGCACTAGGATACCTCATTGGATACTATGGACTATGGCATCTTGGACTGTTTTGAAAGCTTGGTACTTCCAGGTTCCCTTTGGGCCTATCTCAGGCTCCCTATAGCACAACTTATATTCATTATGTAATTTATTTATTTATGGTCTGTAATGATAATCTTTGTAAACAGATATTGGGGAAATTAGTTAAAGGGAGGAATTCTTATATGATTTTTGTGGGAAACCGGGTAGAAATCATGCCTTTAGGTCTATATTATATTTACTTGCATTATAAATCATGCTTTAGGTTTATACTATGATTACGTGCATTAGAAATTATCCTTTAGGTTTATACTATGTTTACCTGCACTAGAAACCATGCTTTTAGGATCACTTGGCATACTGGACAACAAGTTATAGGCACACTACCTCATTTGTTACGAAATTACGTTTCTGCATAATCATAATCATCCAGAAATCCTGTTATTAAGTTACTGCTATAATTTCGCCTAATAAAAACGTCCATTCTTTCTGTGCATTAGAGATCCTGCCTTAGAACTGTATTATTATTCGCTTTAAACCATGTCTACATCGCCTAAATCAATAACTATCTTGTCTATAAAAATGTTTAAAAACAATCCCAACACTTAGATGTCATAGAGATAGGTGTGTATAAACTTGTCCTATAATGTAATATTCAGCACCTAGACCAGCATGCCTATAGGACTTAATAAATTCAAACTGTTTTAAACTGATTCCCAGAATTCTGATTGCATTTAGACAACATGTTTATAGGGTATTACAAATCCACGCCTAGGCAAGCCTATAGGTAATCAAGGTCTAATAAAAATTGTGAAACTATGCTTTGCTTATTTGTGACTGCTCAGATTCAACAGGTTCTAAAATCAGTAGGAAAATTGATTAGGTCTCTATCATTTCGCCTTAACATAATGCTGCATATTCTCTGCTTGTCATGCTCACCTAGATATCCAGTTCTAGGACCTTTCTGAAATATCTAAAATTTGTTGTTTCAAACATGCTAATTGTCACACCTCCTTTTTCTCTACTACACCCCGTGAAGGGTATAATAAAGGAGTTTTTCCAATTAAAGGACAATCGAAACGGGATTCGTTTATATTAAGAGATTCAGAGTCGCCACTTGGGAGATTTATGGTGTCCCAAGTCACCGGTTTGAATCCCGAATCGAGGAAAAGGGTTTGACTCTGTTTAACAGTCGCGAACCAGAAATCCGGGTAAGGAATTCTGTTAACCCGGGAGAAGAGGTTAGGCACTCCCGAGTTCCGTGGTTCTAGCACAGTCGCTCAACTGTCATATTTGTCTTAAGTCTGATTTTAATTCATGTCATCCTATAGTGCAATTTTAAAAATTGTTTAACCGCTTAAAATTAGTTTTTATGAACGTGAACGCCGTTTAAGAGCGTGTTTTTGGATCACGTCTCATAAAAAATGCATCCGGATCCTCAACACCTCTTATTCAACGTTTTGGGATTTGGATTTGGGCCGCATGAAATGCACACTCGTATTTAAGAAGGTAAAATTATTAAAAGCGCGCCTAAAGTAGCTAGCGTCTATTAACTTTGCGGGAGGCCATGGAAATTCGTTAAATGGCACGTCCCGAATTCTAAGTATTTTGGTATAAACATTTAATGGGGGCCCCGCAATTTGTATGTTTTATTTGGCGAGGCTCGTATCATTTTTTATTTAATGGTCAACCTAAAGCAACTACGATTTTTCTATTTATTATTTGTCTCTAAAGAGTGTCTAATTAATTTACACTTAAAAATTCGGGCATCGAGTTCAAGTCCGAATTCAAACAAAAGGGGAAACCCTCCCAATTTGAACCCGCTACTTAACTCGAGAACCTAAATTTATATTTGCAAATTAATTCTCATATTCCTAATGTAGTATTTTTAAAGAGTTTTGATTTATAGCAGTTTTGGGCCTTGAACCGTTGGCCCAGGCCTGTGACAATAGCAGTTTGTGAGAAGGCGGCCTGCATTGGACTTCTAGGAACCGGCCCAGGGTTTAGTTGTACAGGAAACCGATTTCTATAGGCCAAGTTTCTGCAATAAGTTCAATTATCGTGTTTGGGCCTCTTAACAGCCTGGCTTAAATATTTGGGCCACTCATTATCATTGCAAATATAACCAACTGCCCTATGCTATTTTGATGGCTTCTTTCACGTTCAAAATTATCACAATGCACAGCTACTCCATTGGCTAAAGGTTCAACAGGATTATAGTCACCAAGCAATTAAACGACCGGAATGACAAAACTCTAGTCATATTCAACTAAACAAAATGGTACTTGACATAACGGGATTAAAGGAGATCCAACGTTTCTTTTTTAGTTTAAATATGAAATGCGCTTTTAGTAAATTCACAATTGAACATGGAATTACAATTCTCACAAGCAGAAACAGTCAACAAAGTAATTCTTCAACTACAATTCATGAACTAAGCTATGAACACGAACTAGATCAACCCATAACAGAGCAGTCCTAACTTAATTACATATGAGAGAGCCATGCTTGAGTGAAAACTTAGGCAAAATCAATCTAGGGGAGAAGCTTAGTCTAAAACCACCACATGTAGACATAGAATATGAAGATTACTCTATTTATCATAATACATATGAATTAAACAGTAAAATAAGCAATCGAACACTTAGATCAGCCTTCCATTTCAAGTTAAAACTTCAATTACAAGTTTCCTTAGCCTTTGGCTATTGGAGATCAAGCAAATACCTGAAAATGAAGCAAAGCAAAGAGAAGGAGAGGTCATCTGCAGTTCGACAAACTAACAGGAGCGAATAGCAAGTCACAGCGGCAGGAAAACACTCAGCAATTCAACTCAGAATCCCAGCAATGAAAAAACCAATAAAACAGACCAAAATTGACTCGAACAAACCCAAATCCAACTTGAAATCGTTCCAGAAACCTTTAACAAACTTCGGCAATCAAATTTTAAGCTAACTAATGCTAAATCCAACTCTACAACTTGAAATTGAATCTGAAATCTTAATAACGCAGTATTTTTTTTTGAGTTTTCAGCTATTTTTCTCCTGTTTTTGGGTTTTTGGTTTTTGAAGCTCTAGATCTAGAGAAATTTGAATTTGGAATTCAGATTGGAGCTAATGAAGCTATGAAATGTTTTGTTTTTTTTTTGGGGGGAAATGGAGGCTCTCAAAACTTGTGAATGAAGGCAAGTATGCTGCCTTTTATAGGCACAAATGAGGGAATTTCAGATTTTTTAACTTTACAAAACAGTCCCTTTTAATTTCAGATCAGTCCTCTATTTCTTAACTTGCTTCTCAAGTTAACACACTTATCTTCTGAAAATTACCTTAAAACCCACATCTAGAAGCTTCCAGGAAGTTCTTGCTTGATTCCCTACCCTTGAATTGCCCATCTTACCCTTATTTGAGTCTTGCAACTACTATCCTTAACAAATTGGGCCATTTTCAATGCCCAAACTACCCTTTATTCATCTGAAATCTACCAATTTACCTCAATTAACCTCAGCCCTCTACTAAACTAACTAAGAACACTATCAGCTATAACCACACAGATCAAATAACCAAGATTAAACAAATAAAACTTCAATCAGCCATTCAAAAAACAAAACTTCTAACTGAACTGATCACGAATCCAAAACCAAAATGCAGCGACTAATTGGTTAAACACATAATCAGACTACTTGGCATGAAGCAACTAATGAAAGAAGCCAAAATGCATTTACTAATTCTACCACGATTAACTCCGAATTGAACGTAACTAACTTGACGAGCCAACACCCAATATTGACCAAAAAAGCTGAAGAACAAGAAAACAAACACAAACTATCCTAATCGAATTGCCAGTTAACAGAAAATGAGAGACAATGAAATCTAATCCTAAATTGATTAATCGGCAAACATGGTCATGAATTAAACTAACTCTAAGAATGCTGGAATTAGCTAAACTAATTAACACAAAACAAAAATGAACAATATAAGCAGATAGGAAGAAAGAAACTCACTGATTTTGACCTCCCCATGGCTGACTGGCCTCGAACTTGGCTTTCAGTTAATGTCGCGTGTTTATTTCGTCTGAAATAAACATGTAACATTAGCTTAAAGTCAATCGAGCATTCGAATCCCCAAACAGACTTGATTTCGAAAAACCCTAGATTAACGATTTGACGAGTTCCGGTGATATTCGACGGAAACCAAGTGGAAATTTGGGATGAGGGAAGAGAGAGGATGATTTGGTGCTAATTTGGTCGTATTTGGATGAGTTACCGCTTTGGCCGGATTTTCGATTGAGGATTCGAGAGGTTCGGCTATGATTTGAGTGAAACTAAAGCCGGATTTGAGAAGAGGGGAGAAAGGAGATCCTATGGTGTAATTTTGGGTGGATTTGGGGCAACACCGCCTGCGGCGGCGATTTCCGGCAGGCGGCGGACGGCGGCGGACGGCGGGGATGTGGTGATCTGACGGTGGGCGGCGGTGAGTACGAGGATGGAGGGTTTGGTCTCTGAATTTGTAAAGTGTATTATTGCACTTGTATTTAAAATGATGGAACAAATCTGGACCGTTGGATTGGGGATGATGGACGGCCTGGATTACTCGAGCCAAAATGACGTCGTTGTGCAATTGGGGGGAACTGGACCGGGTATTTTGGGGTTGGGCCTGGTCATTTGATCCGATTTTGGGGGTTTGGGCTGGGATTTTTCATGAAAACTAGCCCAAACATGGCTAGCCTATTTGACCCTCTTTATTTGCCTTCTTTCTTTCTTTTGTTTTCCTTTTTTTTTATATATTTGTTTTATTTAGCTCATTTTCTGATTTTCATTTTTTATATTTTTGTTTTTATTAAATGCAAACTAAAACACATTAAAACTACAATGCAAACTAAAACACAGTAAAACTAAAAATGCAAAAAGGACCCTTTTTGTTATTTTCCTTTTCCTAAAAGTAACTCAACTACTAATTAATCCTAAAATGTAAAATTAAATTCTAAATGCAAATGCCAAGTATTTTGTATTTACTAATTAAAATGCACAAACAAAATGCAAACAATTAACAAAAATAACAAAATTCACAAAATTGCCAAATAATGAAAGAAATTATTTTGTTTCAATTTTGTGGGAGTAGTTCATGTAGGGCAAAAATCACGTGCTCACAGCTACTCCTCTTTGCCCGGAAACATGAAAAGTTTTCGTGCAAAGATAAGTGAGTGGAAACGAGCGATTTTTGCCCGTTCGAATATTCCGTGTGAAGCAATTTTGAAAAAGTTTTGACCGCACCCTGCTTCTGAGGTTGCCTACATATCCTGGGCTAAACAGGAATCAGGTCAGTGTAGTTCGGGAAGGTTTGGTAGCTGGGACTACCAGGAGCTGTGATTTCACTGCTGTTGCTGCTGCTACTGCTCGCTGACCTCCTTATTACACCGTGTTGAAACAAAAAGTAGCTAGCCTAAGCTATGATCTATGAATTACAAAATAGTCCTATCTATGACTTCAAACTTGCTCTTGTGTTGCCTTGAACTTGTATTCTTCCGATGGCATTCTTGCATTGTTGCATTGCATTGCGATCGGAGATGTTTTGCCACTCCTCCGAGTGATGCGTGACTGCTGAAGTTTGAAATATATGCCTCTATTCTCCAGGCGGGCTCCTGACTGCTGACGCTTGAAATGTGTGCCTTCGTTCTCCAGGCGGGCTCTTGACTGCTGAAACTTGAAATGTGTGCCTCTGTTCTCCAGGCGGGCTCCTGACTTCGACAAAATAGACAAAAACAAAGAAAATCACTTGCCCCAGTTTGGTGACTGGGCATCATATTATCAGAATTTGAAAACTAAGACTTGAATTGTAATATCTCTGTTATCCAGGCGGGCTCCTGACTTCTGAAACTTGAAAAGTATTCCCTTGTTCTCCAGGTGGGCTCCTGACTGCTGAACTTGAAAAGTATTCCCTTGTTCTCCAGGTGGGCTCCTGACTGCAACAAAATAAACAAAGAAAATTTCTGCCCCAGTTTGGTAACCGGGTACAGCATGTTATCAAATATTAAAAGCTAAAATTGGAATTGTACTTCCCTTGTTCTCCAGGTGGGCTCCTGACTGATGAAACTTGAAAAGCATTCCCTTGTTCTCCAGGTTGGTTCCTGATTGCTGAACTTGAAAAGTGTTCCCTTGTTCTCCAGGTGGGCTCCTAATTGCTGAACTGGAAACGTATTCCCTTGTTCTCCAGGCGGGCTCCTGACTGCGACAAAATAAACAAACAAAGAAAATTTTCTGCCCCAGTTTGGTGGCTGGGTACAGCATGCGAGTGTTAAATTGAATTATTCTACCAACTATTATAAGGATTTGAAAGCTAAGTCCTATTATTCAGGGAGGTCCTGACAACTCCTAACAATTACGAACCTAAGTTATATCTTCTAAAGGTATTACCCCCACTACATTTGTTATCTAATAGGTCTTAACTACTCCCCATTATCCAGGAGGGTCCTGACAACTTCTAGTTAAAAAAGATAGCTTTAACCTAAGCAGACCTTGTTACCTATATCTTGTTATCTAAACAGACCTTAAAACTACGTCCCATTATCCAGGAGGGTCCTGAAAATCAAAATTCAAATCTTATCTTAAGAGTGCCAAGACTACGGCTGAATTATACTATCCTACAACAATATCTTGTTATCTAAAGGAGATCTTAAAACTGTGTCCCATTATTCAGGAGGGTCCTGACAACTCCTAATTGAATCCTATCTTAAACAGGCAACTTTGAAACCAACTTATGTTCCTTAGGGTACATTTATGCTAAATTATGCTACTCATGATTGTTTTGAGATTTAAACTAAGTCCCATTTTCCAGGAGGGTCCTGAGAATTTACGGTCAAACCTGTTTTGATGCTTTCTCTTTCCCCTACGGAGAGTTCCTCCGAAACAAACGAAATTTCCTGCCCCTGTTTCAATTAAAGAAAAATCTTGTCAATTTTAAAAACATGGTGGTTGGTTTGCTGGCATTCTTGCTGGGTACATCCCTGCTGCTGGGCTTCACTCCGCCCCGCTTTCCTGGCCTTGCTTTGAACCCCCTTGAATTCCTGACCGAATTTCAACCCCTTGACTTTGATGACCCAAGTGTTCTATCCCATATTGTTGTTTTTGTGTTTCCGGCCCCTCTTTTGGTATTTCACTTCTTCCCCACAATTATCCAACTAATCCAACAATGAAACTTCCAGTGGTCCTTTATGAATTCCCTTGCTTTTGGCCATCTTTGATATACTCTGGCCCTATCTGTGCAACTAGGAAGCTGGTAGTTAGCTTTGATATTCCCTCCTTTGGTTCGAACAGAACTGACACTGAAACATCCTAGAGATAGACCTCAAAAGAATAAAATGTAATGACCTCAAAGGTTAAAGATAAAGAGAATCCGAGAACGGATGATTTGTGAGAGAATGAAACTTATCTGAGTGGAACAACTGGTGCCATTGAGCATGCCATGCATTTTGGATTAATCAACCCAGTCTGTCTACCAATCAACTTCGATTGCCACTTTTCCTGTTTCGGACTTTCACAACCTGTTTTTACCCAAACCCAAACCTTGCTCGTCTTGCAATGTCATGAGCGTCTTTGACCACGGACATGTCTCTTTTGCCTGAAAACTCACCTTCGCCTTACGGTGCCCGTGAGGGTTTTCCCAATAAGACTCTCTCATTTTGATTTTTCTCAACTCACTTCGCCTTACGGTGCCCGTAAGGGTTTTCACCGATAAGATTCTCTCATTTTGATTTTTCTCAACTCACTTCGCCTTACGGTGCCCGTGAGGGTTTTCACCGATACGATAAGACTCTCTCATTTTCATTCATTTCATTTTTTTATTTTTTTTCCTTGCACCGGAGTGTTGCCCCTGATGTGAATCACTTCGACTTGCTCGCATTGGCATTTCCTGAAGATTGATCGAAAGGTCTTTCTTTGGACCGTAATGCAGGCTTTTGGATAGGGTTAGAAAGAAAGGGTATAAAAGGCTCTAAAACAATTCAATATGGGTTCGCAACTACAGCTTTCGGAATCAACTTTCTTGCGCAACCATAACTTCTTCCCCAGTTTCTTCTGTGGGGACTTTTGGATTTTTATTTTGGTGTGACTGAACCCCAAGGAGAGGCTGCCTAAGTACCCTTTCGGGATCAAGTCAAACGTAGTTCAGGTCATAAGAATTACTTTGCTGTTGCAATCTTTCCTTTTCTTCCACCTTCTTTTCTTCCTTTTCATTTTTCTTTTCTTTTTTTTTCATTTTCTTCTCTTCTTTTTTCCTTTCCCTCTTTTTTTTTCTTTTTTCTCTTTTTTCTTTTTCTCTTCTCCTTTTTTTTTCGTTGGACTGTGTTTTCTTGTTTCTTCACTGATCTGCCCGGCTCGAACTTCCGGGTTATTATTGATTCCGAAAGAGCGGTACGAAAGAAAGTAAATGAGTCTCAAGAGGGGTAACAAAGGATAAAGTGTTTGGATAGCAGAACAAAATGCCTTCGTCATTTCAATCTCAAAAATATGCCAAATACAATAAAGTACAATTAAACCAAGAAATCATACATAGTATCGCTTGACTGTGTCAGAATTGATAGCTATTTCTACACATTTTCCTTCCACATCTGTCAAATATAATGCGCCATTGGACAACACTCTGGTTACAACAAATGGCCCCTGCCAGTTTGGGGCGAATTTTCCTTTCGCCTCAGCCCAATGAGGTAAGATACGCCTCAACACCAACTGCCCTACTTCAAACCTCCGCGGACGCACTTTCTTGTTATATGCTCTTGCCATTCTCTGTTGGTACAACTGACCGTGACACACTGCTGCCACTCTTTTCTCATCAATCAAACTTAGTTGTTCCAAGCGGGCTTTAACCCATTTAACATCATCAATTTCCGCCTCGGTGATGATCCGAAGGGACGGGATTTCAACCTCTGCGGGTATTACTGCTTCGGTGCCATATACTAGTGAATAAGGCGTTGCCCCTATTGAAGTGCGGACAGTAGTGCGATAGCCTAAAAGGGCAAAAGGTAATTTCTCATGCCATTGTCTGGACCCCTCTACCATTTTCCGAAGTATTTTTTTGATGTTCTTGTTAGCTGCCTCGACTGCTCCATTTGCCTTAGGACGATATGGCGTGGAGTTGCGGTGCCTGATCTTAAACTGCTGACATGTCTCGGACATCAAATGACTGTTGAGATTGGCACCGTTGTCTGTGATGATTACCTTCGGGATCCTAAACCGACATATGATATTCGAATGCACGAAATCGACCACTGCCTTCTTGGTCACAGATTTGAAGGTCTTCACCTCCACCCACTTAGTGAAATAATCAATAGCTACTAGAATGAACCTGTGCCCATTTGACGCTGCTGGCTCGATCGGCCCAATGACATCCATTCTCCAAGCAACAAACGGCCATGGTACTGACATTGTATGCAATTCGGATGGCGGAGAATGAATCAAATCTCCATGTACCTGACATTGATGACACTTGCGTACGAAATTGATGCAATCCCGTTCCATAGTAAGCCAATAATAACCTGCTCGGAGAATCTTCTTTGCCAATACATATCCGCTCATATGAGGCCCGCAAACTCCCGCATGTACCTCAGCCATGATAACTGTAGCTTGTTTAACATCCATGCATCTCAACAATCCAAGATATGGTGTTCTTTTGTACAACACTCCTCCACTGAAGAAAAATCCGCTTGCCAAGCATCAAATTGCTCTCTTTTGATCCCCTGTAGCTTGTGCTGGGTACACTCCCAACCGGAGATATGATATCATGAAACCACGGCTCACCATCAAGCTCTTCTTCCACCATATTACAATAAGCATGCTGATCTCGGACCTGAATCTGTAACGGGTCCACATAAGCCTTGTTTGGATGATGCAACATTGACGCCAAAGTGGCCAAAGCATCGGCAACCTCGTTGTGAATCCTTGGAATATGCTTGAAGTCTATTGATTTGAACCGTTGACAAAGTTCATGCAAACACTGCCGATATGGTATGAGCTTCAAATCTCGCGTCTCCCATTCGCCTTGAATCTGGTGTACCAGAAGATCCGAGTCACCCATGACCAAGATTTCCGTGACACCCATGTCTATAGCCAATCTCAAACCCAATATACACGCCTCGTATTCAGCCATGTTATTGGTGCAATAGAAACGAAGTTGAGCAGTGACAGGGTAGTGTTGCTCTGTCTCAGAAATCAGTACTGCTCCTATTCCAACACCCTTGGCGTTGGCAGCTCCATCAAAGAACAATTTCCATCGTGGCTTCTCGACTTATTCTAAGTCTTCCACATGCATTATCTCCTCGTCAGGGAAGTATGTTTTCAAAGGTTCATATTCATCATCAACTGGATTCTCGGCCAAATGATCAGCCAGCGCTTGTGCTTTCATTGCAGTCCGGGTCACGTAGACAATATCAAACTCCGTGAGCAAGATTTGCCATTTCGCCAACCTTCCTGTGGGCATGGTCTTCTGAAAAATGTACTTCAACGGGTCCAACCAAGAGATGAGATAGGTGGTATAGGCTGACAAGTAATGTTTCAACTTTTGCGCTTCCCAGGTTAAAGCGCAACACGTCCTCTCAAGTTGAGTGTACTTTACCTCATATGATGTGAACTTCTTGCTGAGGTAGTAAATTGCCTGCTCTTTCCTTCCTGTGATGTCATGCTGCCCCAGTACACAACCAAAAGAATTATCCAACACGGTCAGATAAAGGATCAAGGGCCTTCCCGGCTCCGGCGGGTCCAACACAGGTGGACTAGACAAATACTCCTTAATTCCGTCAAATGCTGCTTGACATTCATCCATCCATCTGACCGCAGCATCTTTCTTTTGCAGCTTGAAGATGGGCTCGCAAGTAGTTGTAAGCTGGGCAATGAACCTGCTGATGTAATTCAACCTGCCAAGCAAACTCATCACATCTTTCTTGTTCCTTGGCGGCGGTAGTTCCTGAATGGCTTTGATCTTAGACGGGTCTAATTCAATACCGTGTCGACTCACCACGAATCCCAATAACTTCCCAGATGGAACTCCAAATGCACACTTTGCTGGATTAAGCTTGAGGTTGTACCTGCGGAGTCTCTGGAAGAATTTCCTCAAATCCCTGACATGGTCACATCGTTTTCTCGACTTTATGATCACGTCGTCCACATAGACCTCAATTTCCCGATGTATCATGTCATGGAACATAGTGGTCATCGCCCTCATATACGTTGCCCCTGCGTTCTTTAACCCAAATGGCATGACTCTATAACAATACGTTCCCCAAGGCGTGATGAATGCCGTCTTTTCCGCATCCTCCTTATCCATCAAAATCTGGTGATAGCCCGCATAACAATCCACGAAGGAACCAATCTCATTTTGGCACAGTTGTCAATCAATATGTGTATGTGGACTTGCCTTATTGAGGTCACGGTAATCTACGCACACTCTGGTCTTTCCATCCTTCTTTTGCACAGGCACAACATTAGCTAACCAGGTGGGATACTGTGAGACCCGGATGACCTTCGCCTCAAACTGCTTGGTGACCTCTTCTTTGATTTTCACACTAATGTCTGTTTTAAATTTCCTTAGCTTCTGCTTGACAGGAGGGCATGTTGGATCAGTGGGCAATTTGTGAACCACCAAATCAGTGCTTAAACCTGGCATGTCGTCATACGACCATGCAAAAACATCCTTATACTCAAAAAGTGCTTTAATTATCTCTTCCCTGAGCTGTGGTTCCAAATGGACACTTATTTTCGTTTCCTGTACATTCTCCTGATCCCCTAAATTTATTGGCTCTGTGTCATTCAAATTAGGTTTGGGTTTTTCTTCAAAGTTGCTTAATTCTTTACCGATTTCCTCAAAAGCTTCATTATCCTCATATTCTATTTCGTCATCACACTCGATTTCTTGTATTATTATGTCTGAGTTAGATTGGCTTTTAAGACTGGACTGAAGATTCCTCATGCATGACACATCACTGAAACCAGCATAAAAGGGACTGTACAAGAAAGAAAAGAAAGACAAAAATGAAAACTATCAGGAATGAAAAAGAGGGAAATTGCATTTCATTAATATTTAAGATAACAAGGTTTAACTCATCCAAACGGACGGAACATAGCATCCGAATTACAACCTTGGAAATAATTCAGATTAAACTGAAAGGAAATCAAAACTAACTACCAAGACTCCCTCCGGGTAGGAAGGGGAGTTGCTTCCCAATTGTTAAGCTTTGCCTGGGGCCCCACGAACTGAACATCTGCCTTGCTTGGACCTTCTCTGGCCTCCAACACATTCACCTCATGAAACAGCTTTTCAAACTTCTCAATCAGCTCCTTGTGGGGTCAACCTCACCACTGGGCATTGCCGTCGCTAGGCGCTTCTTAGTACCAGGCCTGACGAAGGAACGGGAAAGGCGGGGAATAGGTTTTGGAAGGGTCCATGCTTTCTTTTTCATTTTTCTAGCTCGCCTTATGTCTGCAGCAGTGGGCTTGAAGCCTAAGCCAAAAGTATCCAGGTTTGTAGGAAGGGATACGGGCTGTACGATGACTTGTAAAGAAGCACCCAAGCCCTTTCCAGGTACAAATCCGTTCTTCAACATTTCCGACGCAACCATGACGGATGCAGCAGCTACCTTTGGCACAGGAATACACTTCCCTTCCGGGATCTTTTCAACCGATACCGTATCAAACACTTGATAAACCCATGGACCTTTGTCATCTCAGCTTCTATAAAAGGCACAATGGCACCACCCAGGGTACATGAACTATTTTCCCCATGCACCACAATCTCTTGCCTGTCCCACTCGAATTTAACCATCTGATGCAAGGTTGATGGCACTGCCTTTGCTGCATAGATCCAGGGTCGGCCTAACAAGAGATTGTAAGAGACGGCCACATCGAGCACCTGGAACTCCATAGTGAATTCAACTGGACCTATCGTCAGTTCCAACACTATATCCCCAACTGTGTCTTTGCCCCCTCCATCAAATCCTCGCACGCAAATGCTATTCCTATGAATCCTCTCACTGTCCACCTTTAACTTTTCCAGGGTGGAGAGAGGGCAAATGTTTGCACTGGACCCGTTATCAACTAGCACCCGGGTGACCACAGAGTCTTCACATTTCACCGTGAGGTAGAGTGCTCTATTATGCTCAGTGCCTTCCAAAGGCAGCTCATCATCAGAAAATATAACCCTGTTGACTTCAAAAATCTTGTTTGCTATTTTCTCTAGATGGTTCACAGAAATCTTATCAGGAACATGGGCCTCATTCAAAATTTTCATCAATGCCTGACGGTGCTCATCTGAGTGAATCAATAATGATAGCAAAGAGATTTGCGCCGGGGTCTTTCTCAACTGTTCTACGATGGAATAATCCTGTGCCTTCATCTTCTTCAAAAATTCTTCTGCCTCCTCTTCAGTTACAGCTTTCTTCACTGATGCTGGATTATCTTTGGTGAGTTTAGCCTTTCTCAGCTCGTCAGGAGCAAAGCATCTCCCTGAGCGAGTCAGTCCATGTGTTTCACAAACTTCTTCCTTAACTTCCTTTCCCTGATACATCACTGTCACTCAGCCATAATTCCATGGGACGGCCTATCCACTAATTACCGGTAGCTGAGTCACCGGCTTGATGACAACCGGCTCTGTGCGAGCCCCTTTCACAATCACAGCGGGCTTAACAGCTGCCCCGGACACTACCACTTTAACTGGTTCTTGTTTTTCTACAACACTGCTCAAAAGCTCTTTCTTCATCACTACAACTGGTTTGCTAACTATTTCTCCTACCTTGATCGATGCTCTCTCCCTTGCTGGTTTCTCATTTGATTTATCCTCACTATCCCTGATCATCATTACGGTTTGTGACGGCTTCTTATGCTCTCCCTTTTGGATCAGCTCGATCATATGGGTCTCGTGATGAGTTGGTAATGGATTTTGGATGATGTTAGGCGTTTCTGGGGCTTGCACTTCAATTCGGCGGGTATCAATGAGCTCTTGGATAGCCGTTTTCAAGTGCCAACATTTCTCTGTGTCATGTCCCGGCGCACCTGAGCAATACTCACAACTCACAGAGTGGTCCAGATTCCTTGGGGGAGGATTTGGCAATTTGGGTTCGATCGGGTTCAGCATGCCCAACTGTCTCAATCTGTGGTACAAGCTAGTGTAAGATTCACCCAAGGGAGTGAAAGTCTTCTTCTTTTGCAGCCTATCATTCTTAAATGCAGGGTTAGGTCGAAAGCCGGTTCCAATGGGATTTCTGTTAGTTCTTGGGGGTGGGTAAGTGTTTTGAGCTGGGTAAGTATTTTGTAGGGTGGGTGGGCGCCATTGTGCATGGGTAGGAGGTTGGGGGTATGTTTGGGCATGGTGGACAGAGAAATGGGGAGCGGGAAGTGGGTAATAATGCTGCGGTGGGCCATATGGGGTGTGTGGGTAGGTTTGGGGGTGAGGGCGAGGTTGGTGATAATATGACGATGGACCTCTGGACCAAGCTCTCGACTTCACTACTGCAACCTCTTCTCTCTTCTTCTTTCCCAATACGCCTCTAGTGCCGCTCTGAATAGCCTGAGTAGTTGCTTTGATTGCTGAATAACTCATAATCTTGTTAGACTTGAGACCCTCTTCCACCATACTTCCCATTTTCACGACCTCATTGAAAGTTTTTCCCACTGCTGACACCAGATGACCATAATAGGTTGGCTCCAAAGCCTGAAGGAATTAATCAACCATCTCATTCTCTTTCATTGGAGGATCGACTCTTGCTGCCTGCTCTCTCCACCGAAAACCATACTCTCTAAAGCTTTCTCCGGGCTTCTTCTCAATTTTAGTTAGCGACAGACGGTCTAGGACAATTTCGAGATTGTACTGAAAATGACATGCAAATGCTTGAGCCAGGTCGTCCCAAGTGTACCATCGGGCATGGTCCTGTCGTGTGTACCACTACAACGCTGCTCCACTTAGACTTTGACTAAAGTAAGCCATCAATAACTCATCCTTTCCTCCAGCTCCTCTCATCTTGCTACAGAATCCCCTTAAGTGGGCCACCGGATCACCATGGCCATCATATAAGTCAAACTTGGGTAACTTGAATCCTGCCGGCAATTGGACATCAGGATACAGGCATAGGTCCTTGTAAGCTACACTCACTTGTCCTCCGAGTCCCTGCATATTTCGGAATGACTGTTCTAGGCTCTTGACCTTCCGGATCATTTCATCTTGCTCAGGGTTTTTGGGAGGCTTTTCGTCTTCTGCTGAGAGATCGAGGCGGGGAGTGTAAGGGCATGGCTCTGGTGGTTTGAAAGTGGCTTCGGGTGGGTAGTACTGGTTATCGTGAGTGTGGAACAAAGGTTCGCTAAATGACCTGTGTAGTGTGGCAGGTGGGGGAGCCACGAACACATGAGCGATTGGTGGTGGAGGACATGGGATTTGTTTGGGTGGTGGAGGTGGTGGTGTTTGAGAGGTGGTTCCGTAGTACTGCTGGTAAGTAGGGAAGGCCGATGATGAATTCACTGTGGGAGGATCTTGAGGCTGAGCTAGTGGTGAGAGGTAGGTGGGGTTAGCAGGATAGGCTGGTGGTGGATGTCCCTTCGACCAGGCCTGGTACATCTCGGCCATTTGTTGCTTCAGTTTATACATCTCCTCCTTCATTGCAATAACGTCCACTACTTCCTCCTCCCTAGATGGGTCGACAATGCTTGCTTCCAATTCTTGGTTGACCATGTTTGACTTATCCTTAGAGCGGGTGTTGTAGGGATGGGTTGCCAGAATGCCAGTCAACTTAACCACTTGCCTGTACTCATCAACAACAACTTTGTTAGCGGTTAGGTCATTAATAGATAGATAACCGCACATTGAGGGGTGAATGCACCTAAGCAGTTAACCATTTCTATTATGTCTTTGCACGGTCACATGCGTCATCCCGGCTTTCCATTTCCTTTACTTGCCAATTGCAAACTTTCTCTTCTCCTTTCTTTTTTCCTTTTCTCCGCTCTTTTCCTCAAAATTATGTTTCCACTCTTATCTTTCCTTTTCTCTTGCCCTCCTTTTATCTTTGTTTTCTTTTCCTCTTTTGTTTTCCTTTCCTTTCTTGTTTCTTTCACCTTTTATTATTACGGTCGAATCCTATGGAGATTGCCTACGTATCACGACCCCGCGTGAATCAGACCAAGCGTAGTTCTTGCAAATAGATGCGAAAAATGCAAGAAATAAAGAGACAATTTTTCGGGAAATTTTCAAATTTTCATTAATAACAACTGCAATTACAAAGCTACCAAGCTATTTGTTGTTCTTTTCCTCAAAACGGATAGTACAAAACTAGACTCAAAAGCAGACATACAGACTCGGTTATCTAGGAATACATCAAAGCTTCAAATCCTGGGGCCCGCGGGGCATCTCTCGGCATCGCCGCGGGCCTGCGTGCGAGACCCTTTTGCAACTGATCCAGATCATTCATAACCTGGTGAACGAATATCATCACGGAAGCAAAGAACGTGGTACGACCCATCCGCTCACCAGCTTGGCACTTCATGACAATGTAGTTGGCAATGTTTCTGATTCTTTCCCTGATTTGGGCCTTCTCTTGGAGTAGCCGACTTATCTGTTGAGTACGAGCCTCTAGTACCTGAGAATCCTGGAGGTGAAGGTCTTGTAACAATTTTATTTCCTTTTCCATCTCAGCGATCAACCCATAACACTATTCTCTCTCGGCCTGAAATTCTTTGTCCTGCCGAGCTGCCTTTTCTTCAAGAGCATTCATTTTTCTTTTCATGTTAGCAATGGTTCCCTCATAGTTCTTCTTCATTTGTTGTACAAACTGGGCCCTTTCCTCGGTCTTCTTTGCCCATTGTACCCGAAGTTTTGTCACATTTCCCTCGGATTTTTCCAACTCCTCCTGACATTCCAAAACTTGTTTCTTCAAACCTTTTATCAGTCTCTCGTCGGATAGACTCCTTTCCCGATTTCTGGCATCTATTTTCATTTGCTGAATTTGGGATTTGAGAGCTTCATTCTCTTGGGCCAATTTCTTCTTATCACCTTCGTCAGCTGCGGCCTGCAAGGTGTTTTCAAACCGGAGCTCCTGAACCTGTTTTTCCAATGCTCCTATTCGGGCCCTATACTCTTTTTCCTTAGCTAACCAATCCCACTGCACCTGAGCCTCGTTAGTGAATTGTTGCACATGTGGCCTTTTGGCGGGTCTCTCGGGAATTTGGAATCTCTTACCAAACCAGACCAAGTATTTGGGATCTACCTCACCTCTGGCTCGGTCCTGTACTATAGTCTTGGGTTCAAGGTACCTGCACTCATTCCATATCTTTCGAATTCTGCCTTCAGGGAATGCAGCTTTCGGGCCTAACTCGATGACTTGCTCACTCAGGTCTTAATCGTGGTGCACTGTCTGGAATCTTCCAAATTGCCGCAAAACTCGGTAAGGAGCATAAGGCTGTATGCTTCGAATACCCATCAAAAGAATATAAGGGACCTCCGCTGAGGTGTATACAGCTTCAGTAGCAGGAAGCTATCCATAAGCCCATTCAACTTTATCTGCGGTCAAGGATCTTAAGCATGACGACCAAGCCTCAGTATCCTCAGGGAATTCAATACCTGTCACCCGAGTCTCAAATTCTGCAATGCAACTCAATCCAGTCAAACTGTAGTTCATATAGCCTGTGTGGTGACAGAGGTGTTCCTGTATCGACAATTGTAAGAGCAAATTGCAACCTTGAAAGAATTTCTCCCCTTCCCGACATTTGGTCAAAGCTCGGTACATTTCTGCTACAATCAGGGGAACCACCGTGCTAGTAGGTTTTTTCATGGCAACATCTAGCATTCCTACCAAACCAAGGTCTATGTGCCCGTCTCTCCTCGGACAAACCACCACTCCCAGAAAGGCTACCATGAAGGCTAATCCCCGTCGGGCTTCCCATTTGTCTTTATTTCCGGCATGTGTCAATCCTGTGTTGGGTTCCTCGAAACCTTTGGGGTTACCATACCGGTGATATAAGAAATGCAATGTACAACACCCTTCCGCCAAATGCGGGTCTTGAATATCCCCGCTGATGTTCAATAAATCCAAGAACCTATGAAGGGTTACCGGTCGTGGGGCAAGTGGGTATCTACCTCGGAGGTTCCCGTTGAGACCGGCGTATCCGGCAATCTCTTCTAATGTAGGTGTGATTTCAAAATCTGAAAACCGGAATACATTACGGGTCGGATCCCAGAATGGTATCAATGCCTCAATAATATCTTTCCTCGGTTTGATGTTCAGCAAATCGACGAGACCACCCAAACTTTTGACCACAGTATCTCTGCTTCCCTTTCCCAAATCATGCCACCACATATGGAGTTTCAAAGGGATCTCGCTCAGGACTGAGAAGGTTTCGATATTACTTGAATCCATCCTGCACATTTATTAGGGAATTTTAGTGACTTATTTCGAAAAAGTGGCTATTTGTGCAAAAATTCTTTATTTAGAAAACATGCCTTGGATTTGCAAATACGGCCTCTCAGCACTTCTGGGAGGAAGATTTCAAGGCCGTGCCCGCAAACCATTTAAAAATGACTCAGGGTGGTTTTTCTTGCAAAAACGGCCTTCCGGCGTCCTTTTAGGGACATTCGGCTTATTTTAGACAAGAATGGCAGCACCCGACTTATTTTGACAAAAAGTTAAAGTCTTGGTATTTTTGGCTATTTTTGAAAAAGGGTGGTTGGACCCGATGGGGGTTGCCTACGTATCTCACATCCTGTGAGAATCAAACCGGCGGAGTTCAGGCAAATAAACCTAACTATTTTTGAAAATAGGACTCTTTTGTTTTTGTTGGCAAATACACCATTTCTGAAAGCAAAATTCTTTTTTATATTTTCTTTTTCAGTGGCAAATAAACAAACTAATTTGAAAATAAAACTCTTTTTTTTTGTTTTTCTTTTCCATTGGTAAACAAAACAAACAAACTACTTTTCTTCTTTTTCTTTCATTTTCACAAATCCGGCAGCATTTCGGCACTACTTGGATATTTGATTTTTCAAAACTAGCGGTTACCCTCACTTAGTCCCGACACTGCTTATTTTCATAATTCACTCATTTAGACAAGCCGGTCAACATGCAAAGCCGAGCAAATAAATGCGCAAGTAGCACGTAAGATGCATCAGGATGGTCCATTATTTCAGGTCACCTGTCCTAGACGGACCCAACCCCTGTGTTGAGTCCCCTAAGTCAAATGCACATGATGCAAACAAGCGTCCTACTAGGGATCTGGCATGAGGTTTTGTTCTTCTAGGTTTTAAACCCTAGGTTTATTGGTCTAGACCTGGCTTACCCGAGCGGACAACTCGGGCCGAGGGGGAGGCAGCGTACCGGGGATACAGAAGCTCCGCCGGGTTTGCAACTTATCCAAACCTCGTTCTAAATGGGAAAAGACTCTAAACAGAAGAGAAGCTACACGAAGTGCACCCTTCTCCATGATGTAGAAGACTCAGAAAGAGGAAGGGATTCGCAACAGTTTATATACAATTCAACAAATATCAAAGCGGTAAAAATATTTAGCACATAGCATGGAACATGTAGAAAAATCAGATAAAGCCAACTATAACAATTTAACTGAGCTCGAATTCTTGAACCCTGAACCGAAATTCTGGGTTCTTGTCCCCAGCAGAGTCGCCAGAGCTGTCACACCTCCTTTTTTCGCTACTACACCCCGTGGAAGAGGAGTAATACAAGGAGTTTTTCCAATTAAAGGACAATCGAGACGGGATTCGTTTATTAAGAAGTTCAGAGTCGCCACTTGGGAGATTTATGGTGTCCCAAGTCACCGGTTTGAATCCCGAATCGAGGAAAGGGTTTGACTCTGTATTAATAGTCGCGAACCAGAAATCCGGGTAAGGAATTCTGTTAACCCGGGAGAAGGTGTTAGGCACTCCCAAGTTCCGTGGTTCTACCATGATCGCTCAACTGCTATCTTTGGCTAAAATCTGATTTTAATACATGTTAAACCTATAGTGCGATTTTAGAATTACTTACCGCTTTTAGTCAATTATTAAGAAAGTAAACGTCGTTTAAGAACGTGTTTTCAGATCACGTCACATGAAATGCACCCGGATCCTTAACACATTCTTATTCAACGTTTTGGGATTTGGATTTGGGTTGCATGAAATGCACACCCTTATTTTAAGAAGGTAAAATTATTAAAGCGCGCCTAAAATGGCTAGCGTGTTATTAACTTTGCGGGAGGCCATGAAAATTCGCTAAATGGCACGTCCCGAATTCTAAGTATTTTGGTATAAACATTTAATG
>NW_017670530.1:237185-237897 GCF_001879085.1 Nicotiana attenuata
ATAAACATGTAACATTAGCTTAAAGTCAATCGAGCATTCGAATCCCCAAACAGACTTGATTTCGAAAAACCCTAGATTAACGATTTGACGAGTACCGGTGATATTCGACGGAAACCAAGTGGAAATTTGGGATGAGGGAAGAGAGAGGATGATTTGGTGCTAATTTGGTCGGATTTGGATGAGCTACCGTTTTGGCCGGATTTTCGATTGAGGATTCGAGAGGTTCGGCTATGATTTGAGTGAAACTAAAGCCGGATTTGAGAAGAGGGGAGAAAGGATATCCTATGGTGTAATTTTGGGTGGATATGGGGCATCGCCGCCGCCGTCGGCGATTTCCGGCAGGCGGCGGACGGCGGCGGACGGCGGGGACGTGGTGATCTGACGGTGGGCGGCGGTGAGTACGAGGATGGAGGGTTTGGTCTCTGAATTTGTAAAGTGTATTATTACACTTTTATTTAAAATGATGGAACAAATCTGGACCGTTGGATTGGGGATGATGGACGGCCTGGATTACTCGAGCCAAAATGACGTCGTTTTGCAATTGGAGGGGACTGGACCGGGTATTTTGGGATTGGGCCTGGTCATTTGATCTGATTTTGGGGGTTTTGGGCTGGGGTATTTTCATAGAAAATCGACCCAAACTGTGGCTACGCCTTAGTTTCGACCCTTCTTTATTCGTCCTTTCTTTCTTTCTTTTCGTTTTTACCTTTTT
>NW_017670530.1:238051-261189 GCF_001879085.1 Nicotiana attenuata
CCTTTTACCTAAAAGTAACTCAAACTACTAAATTAATCCTAAAAATGTAGAAATTTAAAATTCTAAAATGAAATGCCAAGTATTTTGTATTTACTAATTAAAATGCACAAACAAAATGCAAACAATTAACAAAAATAACAAAATTCACAAAATTGCCAAATAATGAAAGAAATCATTTTGTTTGAATTTTGTGGGAGTAGTTCATGTAGGGCAAAAATCACGTGCTCAAAGCGGGGTCTTAGCCAAATCTTGCACTTCTAGCCACCTTTTGGCCACATAAGCCATTTTGCAAAAATAGTCTCAATCATATCTTGCATGTATCCGATAGTAAGTTTTACTGTCTCACATAGTGTTCTAGGTCTTTAACTTTATTTGGTCTTAATTTTCTCATACAGGTGTGGATCTACTTACCGGAGTGTGACGACCCGGCAGGTCGTCTCATGAGTTACCGCTTCGTTTCCCCCATTTCTGCTCCTATTTGCTTTGTTCATCTGTGTTTTGAGGTATCGGGTTGGTTGGATTGAATCCGGATTGGTTTTGGTGAAGTTGAAGACAGTCTCTTTTAAGAAGGCTTAAGTTGGAAAAGTCAACCGGAAGTTGACTTATGTGTTAGAGGGTTCGGATGTGAGTTCTGATGGTTCGGTTAGCTTCGGGATGTGATTTTTGACTTAGGAATGTGATCGGAATGGGTTTCGGAGGTCCGGAGTAGAATTAGGCTTGAATTGGCGAAGTTGATATTTTAGCGATTTCCGGTTGGTAGGTGAGATTTTGATCCGGGGGTCGGAATGGAATTTCAAGAGTTGCAGTAGCTTCGTTACGTCATTTGGGATGTGTGTGCAAAATTTCAGGTCATTT
The DNA here is from genome assembly GCF_001879085.1 of Nicotiana attenuata. Classification (NCBI taxonomy): domain Eukaryota; kingdom Viridiplantae; phylum Streptophyta; class Magnoliopsida; order Solanales; family Solanaceae; genus Nicotiana; species Nicotiana attenuata. The sequence goes on from NW_017670530.1 coordinate 238,907, forward strand.
GGAGGTGGTTTGGTTGGGTTTTTGATCAAAAGCGTATTTCGGAAGAATTTAGGAACTTAGGCTTGAATTCGATGTGATTTGGTAGATTCGATGTTGATTGAGGTGTTTTGATGATTGGAACAAGTTTGAATAAGGTGTTGGGTTATGTTTGTACTTTTGGTTGAGGTCCCGGGGGCCTCGGGGTGAATTCGGAGGGTTAACAGAGAGATTTGTGAATTGTTGCAGCAACTGATATTGCTGTTTCTGGTGTTTTCGCACCTGTGATTTGGGGGCCGCAGGTGCTGTGTCGCACGTGCGGAAGTGAGGGTGCAGATGCGGTCTTAGGAGTTGGGGTCAGGAACCGCACCTGCGGAGTCGCAGATGCGACAAAAAGACCGCAGATGCGGTTTGCGCTGGTTTAATGAATTTTCACAGAAGCGGATGGATTGACCGCATATGCGGTACCGCAGAAGCGGATTTTGGACCGCAGATGCGGAAAGGCCTGGGCAGAAGGTACAGAATTGGGAGCTTTGGGCGATTTTGAGGAGAGAAATCAAAAAGAATTCGTTGAGGTAAGGATTTTGGACTTAAAACACATTTCTATGGTAGAATTTCATGAATTAAGGCTGTAATTAGGAGGATTAAAAGGCTAAAAATGGAGGTTTAGGGCTTGAGTTTAAGAGGCCTTTAATGGAGGATTTGAGGGGTTATTTGGACTCCGATTTTTGTGTTCTTGGTATGTATGAACTCATGAGAAGACGAGGAATCTAGTGATGTGAAAATTTCTGAGTTTCGAAAAGTGGGCCCGGGGCTCGGGTTTTGCTAATTTCGGGATTTTTAGTGTTTTTCGATTGTTTTCGCTTGGGTTTTGTTCCCTTAGCATATTGTGACGTATTCGTTCTGATTTTGGATAGATTTGACGCACGTGGAGGCCAATTCGAAGGGCAAGGGCGTTGCGAGCTGGGGATTTATCCGGTTCGAGGTGAGTAATGCTTGTAAATGATGTTCTGAGGGTTTGAAACCCCGGATTGTGCATCGTAGTACTATATTGAGGTGAGGCACAAGCTCGATGACGAGCGTGGGTTCGTGTACTATTACGGATTTGGACTTGGTCCTTCCCGATTGATGATTTTACCGCGTATTTTGATTTAAAACTATTTATTATTATTGTTTATTGGGTTGATTGCTATATTTGGGCTTCGTGCCAACTATTTGAACCCTTTCGGGGCTTTTTATTTGATATTTCCTCACTGTTTTGACTTATCAATTGAACTCAGTCATATTAAATTCCACTGTTTTACTACTCAGCCGTTTTTACTCAGATCTTGAGATTTAAATGATGTTCGGGCTGAGAAACACTGTTTTACTATTGCCCGAGGGGCTTGTGATATTTTTTTTTGACTGAGTAAGGCCGAGGGCCTATATTGTGAGGAGATACTGATACTGATTGGAGGCCAAGAGCCTGAGATATGTACGCCACGAGGTGGCTTGATTGATATGAGGCCGAGGGCCTAGATTTGATGCCACGAGATGGCTTGTTATTGCGCTTGGGCCGTAAGGGGCCCCTCCAGGAGTCTGCACACCCCCAGTGAGCGCGGGTACCAATTGAGATGTAAGATTGAGCCCGAGGGGCTGTTACTGTTGTGAGTTGTTGCCCGAGGGGCGAATGTGGTGGTACTGAGCCCGAGGGGCGAACTTTTATTTGTTTACCTTATCATAAATATCTATCAATTACCTGTATACTGGTTTAAAGAGCATTTTTCCTGATTTTTACTGGTTTTTCTGATTTTAAATTATTTTTACTGCTTCATTATAGACTGCCATATGCTTTACGTGTTTTCTTGCTTTCAGTTATTATTTATATTCATTAGTCACTGAGTTGGAGTACTCACTTTACTCCCTGCACCCTGTGTGCAGATTCAGGCGTAGCTGGTTCCGCTCCAGAGTGTTGATTCCTCCAGTTCCAGGCGGGCTTATTCGGAGATTACGAGGTAGTTGTTGACGTCCGCAGCCCCGTGTCTCTACTCTTCTATCGTTTCTGTTTCGTACAAACATTTGTAGTAGTTTATGACTTTAGTAGACTGTGCTGTGACTCGTAGATGCTCTTGACTTGTGACACCTCGGTTAGGGCTGTGTTGGGTTGGATTTCCGCATTTTCTTGATATTTCCGCTATTCAGAATTACTAAATCATGTTTAGACTATTTTACGTTGTTTAACTGCTTTAAAAGATGAATTTGATTAAACCGGCTGGCCTTGTCTTCAAGAGAGGCGCCATCACGACCGGGTTCGGGGTTAGGGTCGTGACAAGTTGGTATTAAAGCCTAATATACATAGGTCTCACGAGTCATGAGCAGGTTTAGTAGAGTCTCGCAGATCGGTACGGAGACGTCTGTATTTATCCTCGAGAGGCTGCAGAACCTTTAGGAAAAACTTCACATTCTTGAAATTCTTATCGTGCGAGTTTGTTGATCCGAGTACTAAACTTCTGTTGTTCCATTCTCTCATAGATTGCGAGGACACGCGCTACCGGGGAGGATGGACGACCCCAGTGCCACCAGCTACGACCACCAGAGGCCGAGGATGCGGTCGTGGTCGTGGTAGAGGCAGAGTAGCGAGGGCAGCACCTGCAGATCTACCAGCTGCCCCAGTTCAGGACCAGGTTCCAGCTGTGGACCCTCCAGCGGCAACAGCTTAGGCACCAGTTGTGCCTATTGTGATTTCGAGTCTTCAGGAGGCCTTGGCTCAGATATTATCAGTTTGCACTGGCCTAGCTCAGGCAGTTTCAGCTGCTACAGCTGCAACTACTTCACAGGCCGGGAGAGGCAGTCAGACTCCCGCCGCCCGCACACCTGAGCAGGTCATGCAGGGACTTTAGACGCCGGGGGCACATCCCGCCCAGCCGGTCGAAGCTGCTCAGCACTATGTAGTTCCTGTCATGCTAGAGGATGAGCAGCGTAGGTTGGAGAGATTTGGGAGACTTCAGCCTCCGACCTTCAGCGGAGCAGAGGGCGAGGATGCCCAGGGCTTTTTAGATAAGTGTAAGAGGATGATTCGCACAGCCGGTATTCTGGAGACCAGCGGGGTCGCTTTCACTACTTATCAGTTTTCAGGACCTGCTTTTACTTGGCGGGAGGATTTTGAGAGGCGTAGGCCTATTGGTGCAGCACCCTTATCCTGGCAGCAGTTCTCCGTTCTGTTTCTGAAGAAGTATGTACCATAGTCTTACAGAGAGGAGCTGCATAGACAGTTTGAGTGGTTGCGTCAGGGAGACATGACCGTGTCACAATATGAGTTGAGATTCTCTAAGTTGGCTCGTCATGCCATCCGGTTGGTCCTGACAGATCAAGAGAGGATCAGGAGGTTTGTCAATGGTCTTACATATCAGCTCCGTATCCTTATGACCAGGGAGTGAGTGATTGGTGCTACATTCGAGGAGGTTGTGGATATTGCCAGAGATATTGAGTCTGTCCGTCTCCAGGAGCGAGAGGAGAGGGAGGCCAAGAGGCCTCGAGGATCTGGTAGCTATAGTGGTGGTCCTTCGAGGGGCCAGTTCCAGCACGGCAGACGCGGACAGTTCCGTCAGGGTCAGTCTGATCGCTCAGGTTATCGAGGAGCATCATCGGGTCATGGTTCCCACAGTTCACACCAGGGCCATTCTTCACTTAGTGCCCTCCCAGCTTAGAGCTCATCCCGTGCTCCATCTGTTCAGGGCTCTTCTACACCGAGTGCATCTGCTGGTCACTTCGGTGCGAGGGGTTCCCGATCAGTCCCCTTCTCCACGCACTAGGAGTTGTTATGAGTGTGGCGAGGTGGGCCACATGTGGAGGCAGTTTCCCCGCCGTGTTGCTAGTTCATCTCAGCAGAGGTGCCAGTCATGAGCTTCAGCTTTAGTTGCTCCACCACCACCCGCCCAGCCAGCTAGGGGTGGGGATTAGTCAGCCAGGGGTCGTCCCAGATGGGGAGGTCGATCAGGGGGCAGTCAGGCCCGTTTCTATGCTATTCCAGGCAGATTCGATGTTGTTGCCTCCAACGTCGTCACTACAGGTATTATTTCAGTATGCCACAGAGATGCCTCTGTGCTATTTGATCCCGGTTCTACCTATTCTTATGTGTCATCGTACTTTGCTCATTATTTGGGTACTCCTCGTGAGTTTCTTGCTTTACCTGTTCATGTATCTACCCCGGTGGGCGATACCGTTGTTGCAGACCGTGTGTGCCGGTCGTGTGTGGTGATTATTGGGGTTCTAGAGACCCGAGTTGATCTTTTATTATTGAGTATGGTGGATTTTGATGTCATTCTGGGCATGGATTGGCTATCTCCGTGTCACGCTATTCTAGATTGCCATGCCAAGACAGTCACGTTGGCTATTCCGGGTGTGCCACGGATTGAGTGGCGAGGTGTGACTGATTATGTTCCTAGTAGAGTGATCTCTTTCTTGAAAGCCCAGTGTATGGTTGGAGCTGAGACTCCCATTATTGATTCTGTTCCAATTGTGAGAGATTTCCCTTATGTATTTCCTGCAGACCTGCCGGGCATACCACCGGACAGGGATATTGATTTTGGTATTGATCTGGTGCCGGGCACTCAGCCCATTTCTATTCCGCCGTATCGTATGGCACCAGCGGAGCTGAATGAGTTAAAGGAGCAGCTTCAGGAACTCCTAGATAAGGGGTTCATTTGGCCTAGTGTGTCACCTTGGGATGCGCCGGTTCTGTTTATGAAGAAGAAGGATGGCACTATGAGAATGTGCATTGATTATAGGCAATTGAACAAGGTAACAGTTAAGAACAAGTATCCTTTACCTCGCATTGATGATTTATTCGACCAGCTTCAGGGGGCGAGGGTATTCTCCAAGATTGATCTCCGTTCGGGTTATCACCAGTTGAAGATCAAGGATTCGGATATTCTTAAGACGGCCTTCAGGACCAGATATGGTCACTATGAGTTCCTGGTTATGTCTTTTGGGCTGACCAATGCCCTAGCAGTGTTCATGCATCTAATGAACAACGTGTTCCGGCCTTATCTTGACTCATTTGTCATAGTTTTTATTGATGATATCTTGGTGTATTCGCGTAGTCAGGAGGAGCACGCGGAGCATTTGAGGGTTGTATTGCAGAGGTTGAGGGAGGAGAAACTTTATGCAAAAATCTCCAAATGTGAGTTTAGGCTCAGTTTAGTGGCGTTCTTGGGGCACGTGGTGTCCAGTGAGGNTCATGAGTTACCGCTTCGTTTCCCCCATTTTTTCTCCTATTTGCTTTGTTCATCTGTGTTTTGGGGTATCGGGTTGGTTGGATTGAATCTGGATTGGTTTTGGTGAAGTTGGAGCACTTAGTCTCTTTTAAGAAGGTTTAAGTTGGAAAAGTCAACCGGATGTTGACTTATGTGTTAGAGGGCTCGGATGTGAGTTCCGATGGTTCGGTTAGCTTTGGGAGGTGATTTTTGACTTAGGAGTGTGATCGGAATGGGTTTTGGAGCTCCGGAGTAGAATAAGGCTTGAATTGGCGAAGTTGATATTTTGGCGATTTCCGGTTGGTAGGTGAAATTTTGATCCAGGGGTCGGAATGGAATTCCGAGAGTTGTAGTAGCTTTGTTACATCATTTGGGATGTGTGTGCAAAATTTCAGGTCATTTGGAGGTGGTTTGGTTGGGTTTTTGATTAAAAGCATATTTCGGAAGAATTTAGGAACTTAGGCTTGAATTCGATGTGATTTGGTTGATTCGATGTTGTTTGAGGTGTTTTGATGATTGGAACAAGTTTGAATAAGGTGTTGGGTTATGTTTGTACTTTTGGTTGAGGTCCCGGGGGCCTCGGGGTGAATTCAGAGGGTTAACGGAGAGATTGGTGAATTGTTGCAGCAGCTGATATTGCTGTTTCTGGTGTTTTCGCACCTGCAGTTTGGGGACCGCAGGTGCGGTGTCGCACATGCGGAAGTGAGAACGCAGATGCCGTCTTAGGAGTTGGGGTCAGGAACCGCAGATGCGGTATGGGAACCGCACCTGTGGAGTCGCAGATGCAACAAAAGGACCGCAGATGCGGTTTGGGCTGGTTTAATGAATTTTCACAGAAGCGGATGGATTGACCGCATATGCGGTACCGCAGAAGCGGATTTTGGACCGCAGATGCGGAAAGGCCTGGGCAGAAGGTATATATTTCATACTTCGCGATTTTTGAAGGGTTTAACCTTTTTTGAACTCGGAATTGGGAGCTTTGGGCGATTTTGAGGAGAGAAATCAAAGAAACTTCGTTGAGGTAAGGATTTTGGACTTAAAACACATTTCTATGGTAGAATTTCATGAATTAAGGCTGTAATTAGGAGGATTAAAAGGCTAAAAATGGAGGTTTAGGGCTTGAGTTTAAGAGGCCTTTAATGGGGGATTTGAGGGGTTATTTGGACTCCGATTTTTATGTTCTTGGTATGTATGAACTCGTGAGAAGACGAGAAATCTAGTGATGTGAAAATTTCAGAGTTTTGAGAAGTGGGCCCGGGGATAGGTTTTGCTAACTTCGAGATTTTTAGTGCTTTTCGATTGTTTTCGCTTGGGTTTTGTTCCCTTAGCATATTGTCACGTATTCGTTCTGATTTTGGATAGATTCGACGCATGTGGACGCCAATTCGAAGGGCAAGGGCGTCGCGAGCTAGGGATTTAGCCGGTTCGAGGTGAGTAATGCTTGTAAATGATGTTCTGAGGGTTTGAAACCCCGGATTGTGCATCGTAGTCTATATTGAGGTGAGGCGCACGCTCGATGACGAGTGTGGGGTCGTGTACTATTAGGGATTTGGACTTGGTCCATCCCGATTGATGATTTTACCGCGTATTTTGATTTAAAACTATTTGTTATCATCGTTTATTGGGCTGATTGCCATATTTGGGCTTCGTGCCAACTATTTGAACCCTTTCGGGGCTTTTATTTGATATTTCCTCACTGTTTTGACTTATCATTTGAACTCAGTCATATTAAATTCCACTATTTTACTACTCGGCCGTTTTTACTCAGATTTTGAGATTTAAATGATGTTTGGGCTGAGAAACACTATTTTACTATTGCCCGAGGGGCTTGTGATGTTTTTTTTGACTAAGTATGGCCGAGGGCCTATATTGTGAGGAGATACTGATACTGATTGGAGGCCGATAGCCTGAGATATGTACGCCACGAGGTGGCTTGATTGATATGTGGCCGAGGGCCTAGATTTGATGCCACGAGATGGCTTGTTATTTCGCTTGGGCCGTAAGGGGCCCCTCCAGGAGTCTGCACACCCCCAGTGAGCGCGGGTACCAATTGAGATGTGAGATTGAGCCCGAGGGGCTGTTACTGTTGTGAGTTGTTGCCCGAGGGGCGAATGTGGTGGTACTGAGCCCGAGGGGCGAACTTTTATTTGTTTACCTTATCATAAATATCTATCAATTACCTGTTTACTGGTTTAAAGAGCATTTTTCCTGATTCTTACTGGTTTTTCTGATTTTAAATGATTTTTACTGCTTCATTATAGACTGCCATATGCTTTACGTGTTTTCTTGCTTTCAGTTTTTATTTATATTCATTAGTCACTGAGTTGGAGTACTCACTTTACTCCCTACACCCTGTGTGCAGATTCAGGCGTAGCTGGTTCCGCTCCGGAGTGTTGATTCTTCCAGTTCCAGGCGGGCTTATTCGGAGATTACGAGGTAGTTGTTGATGTCCGCAGCCCCGTGTCTCTACTCTTCTATCATTTCTGTTTCTTACAAACACTTATAGTAGTTTATGACTTTAGTAGACTATACTGTGACTCGTAGATGCTCTTGACTTGTGACACCCCAGTTAGGGCTGTGTTGGGTTGGATTTCCGCATTTTCTTAATATTTCAACTATTCAGAATTACTAAGTCATGTTTGGACTATTTTGCGTTGTTTAACTGCTTTAAAAGATGAATTTGATTAAACTGGCTGGCCTTGTCTTCACGAGAGGCGCCATCACGACCGGGTTCGGGGTTAGGGTCGTGACAAGTTGGTATCAGAGCCTAGGTTACATAGGTCTCCCGAGTCGTGAGCAGGATTAGTAGAGTCTCGCGGATCGGTACAGAGACGTCTGTATTTATCCTCGAGAGGCTGCAGAACCTTTAGGAAAAACTTCACATTCTTGAAATTCTTATCGTGCGAGTTTGTTGATCCGAGTACTAAACTTCTGTTGTTCCATTCTCTCACAGATAGTGAGGACACGCGCTACCGGGGAGGGTGGACGACCCCTAGTGCCACCAGCTGCGACCACCAGAGGCCGAGGACGCGGTCGTGGTAGAGGCAGAGTAGCGAGGGCAGCACCTGTAGATCCACCAGCTGCCCCAGTTCAGGACCAGGTTCCAGCCGTGGACCCTCCAGCAGCACCAGCTCAGGCACCAGCAGTGCCTATTGTGATTCCGGGTCTTCAGGAGGCCTTGGCTCAGATATTATCAGTTTGCACTGGCCTAGCTCAGGCGGTTTCAGCTACTACAGTCGCAGCTACTTCATAGGCCGCGAAAGGCAGTCAGACTCCCGCCGCCCGCACACCTGAGCAGGTCGTGCAGGGACTTCAGACGCCGAGGGCACATCCCGCCCAGACGGTCACAGCTGCTCAGGACTATGTAGTTCCTGTCATGCCAGAGGATGAGTAGCGTAGGTTGGAGAGATTTGGGAGACTTAGCCTCCGACATTCAGCGGAGCAGAGGGCGAGGATGCCCAGGCTTTTTAGATAAGTGTCAGAGGATGCTTCGCACAGCCGGTATTCTGGAGACCAGCGGAGTCGCTTTCACTACTTATCAGTTTTCAGGACCTGCTTTTACTTGGTGGGAGGATTTCGAGAGTCGTAGGCCTATTGGTGCAGCACCCTTGTCCTGGCAGCACTTCTCCGTTCTGTTTCTGGAGAAGTATGTACCGCAGTCTCGCAGAGAGGAGCTGCGTAGACAGTTCGAGTGGTTGCGTCAGGGAGACATGACCGTGTCACAGTATGAGTTAAGATTCTCTGAGTTGGGTCTTCATGCCATCTGGTTGGTCCCGACAGATCGAGAGAGGATCAGGAGGTTTGTCGATGGTCTTACTTATTAGCTCTGTATCCTTATAACCAGGGAGAGGGTGACAGGTGCTACATTCGAGGAGGTTGTGGATATTGCCAGGGAGGTTGAGTCTGTCCGTCGCTAGGAGCGAGAGGAGAGGGAGGCCAAGAGGCCTCGAGGATCTGGTAGCTACAGTGGTGGTCCTTCGAGGGGCCAGTTCCAGCACGGCAGAGAACCGACAGTTCCGTCAGGGTCAGTCTGATCGCTCAGGTTATCGAGGAGCATCATCGGGTCATGGTTCCCACAGTTCACACAAGGGCCATTCTTCACTTAGTGCCCTCCCAGCTCAGAGCTCATCCCGTGCTCCATCTGTTCAGGGCTCTCCTACGCCGAGTGCATCTGCTGGTCACTTCGGTGCGAGGGGTTCCCATCAGTCCCCTTCTCCAGCACCTAGGATTTCTTACGAGTGTGGCGAGATGGGCAACATGTGGAGGGAGTGTCCCCGCCGTGTTGCTAGTTCATCCCAGCAGAGGGGTCAGTCATCAGCTTCAGTGCTAGTTGCTCCACCACCACCCGCCCAGCCAGCTAGGGGTGGGGATCAGTCAGCTAGGGGTCGCCCCAGAGGAGGAAGTCGATTAGGGGGCGGTCAGGCCCGTTTCTATGCTCTTCCAAGCATACCCGATGCCATTGCTTCTGATGCTGTCATTACAGGTATTATTTCAGTCTGCGAGAGAGATGCCTCTGTACTATTTGATCCCTTTGCTCACTATTTGGGTACTCCTCGTGAATCTCTTGCTTTACCTGTTCACGTATCTACCCCGATGGGGGAGACTGTTATTGTAGACCGTGGGTACCGGTCGTGTATGGTGACTATTGGGGGTATGGAGACCCGAGTTGATCATTTATTATTGAGTATGGTGGATTTCGATGTCATTCTAGGCATGGATTGGCTATCTCCGTGTCGCGCTATTCTATATTGTCATGCCAAGACAGTCACGTTGGCTATTCCGGGTGTGCCACGGATTGAGTGGCGAGGTGTGACTGATTATGTTCCTAGTAGAGTGATCTCTTTCTTGAAAGTCCCAGTCGTATGGTTGGGAAGGGTTTGCCGTATCGTATCTTGGCCTTNAGGATCAGGAGGTTTGTCAATGGTCTTACATATCAGCTCCGTATCCTTATGACCAGGGAGTGAGTGATTGGTGCTACATTCGAGGAGGTTGTGGATATTGCCAGAGATATTGAGTCTGTCCGTCTCCAGGAGCGAGAGGAGAGGGAGGCCAAGAGGCCTCGAGGATCTGGTAGCTATAGTGGTGGTCCTTCGAGGGGCCAGTTCCAGCACGGCAGACGCGGACAGTTCCGTCAGGGTCAGTCTGATCGCTCAGGTTATCGAGGAGCATCATCGGGTCATGGTTCCCACAGTTCACACCAGGGCCATTCTTCACTTAGTGCCCTCCCAGCTTAGAGCTCATCCCGTGCTCCATCTGTTCAGGGCTCTTCTACACCGAGTGCATCTGCTGGTCACTTCGGTGCGAGGGGTTCCCATCAGTCCCCTTCTCCAGCACCTAGGATTTCTTACGAGTGTGGGCCACATGTGGAGGCAGTGTCCCCGCCGTGTTGCTAGTTCATCCCAGCAGAGGGGTCAGTCATCAGCTTCAGCGCCAGTTTCCCCACCACCACCCGCCCAGCCAGCTAGGGGTGGGGATCAGTCAGCCAGGGGTCGCCCTAGAGGGGGAGGTCGATCAGGGGCCGTTCAGGCTCGTTTCTATGCTCTTCTAGGCAGACCCGATTCCATTGCTTCTGATGCTGTCATTACAGGTATTATTTCAGTCTGCCACAGAGATGCCTCTGTACTATTCGATCCCGGTTCTACCTATTCTTATGTGTCGTCATACTTTGCTCACTATTTGGGTACTCTCGTGAGTCTCTTGCTTTACTTGTTCACGTATCTACCCCGGTGGGGGAGACTGTTGTAGACCGTGTACCGGTCGTGTGTGGTGACTATTGGGGGTCTGGAGACCCGAATTGATCTTTTATTATTGAGTATGGTGGATTTCGATGTCATTGTGGGCATGGATTGGCTATCTCTATGTCGCGCTATTCTAGATTGTCATGCCAAGAGAGTCACGTTGGCTATTTCGGGTGTGCCACGGATTGAGTGGCGAGGTGTGACTGATTATGTTCCTAGTAGAGTGATCTCTTTCTTGAAAGCCCAGCGTATGGTTGGGAAGGGTTGCCTATCGTATCTTGCCTTTGTGAGGGATGTTGGAGCTGAGACTCCAGTATTGATTCTGTTCCAATTGTAAGGGATTTCTCTGATGTATTTCCTGCAGACCTGCCGGGCATGCCACCGGACAGGGATATTGATTTTGGTATTGACCTGGTGCCGGGCACTCAGCCCATTTCTATTCCGCCATATCGTATGGCACCAGCGAAGTTAAAGGAGTTAATGGAGCAGCTTTAGGAACTCTTAGACAAGGGGTTCATTCGGCCTAGTGTGTCACCTTTGGGTGTGCCGGTTTTGTTTGTGAAGAAAAAGGATGGCATGATGAGAATGTGCATTGATTATAGGCAATTGAACAAGGTAACAGTTAAGAACAAGTATCCTTTACCTCGCATTGATGATTTATTCGACCAGCTTCAGGGAGCTAGGGTATTCTCCAAGATTGATCTCCGTTCAGGTTATCACCAGTTGAAGATCAGGGATTCGGATATTCTTAAGACGGCCTTTAGAACTAGATCCGGTCACTATGAGTTCCTGGTTATGTCTTTCGGGCTGACCAATGCCCCAGCAACATTCATGCATCTGATGAACAGCGTGTTCCGGCCTTATCTTGACTCGTTTGCCATAGTTTTCAATGATGATATCCTGGTATATTCACGTAGTCAGGAGTAGCACGCGGAGCATTTGAGGGTTGTGTTGCAGAGGTTGAGGGAGGAGAAGCTTTATGCAAAGTTCTCCAAGTGTGACTTTTGGCTCAGTTCAGTGACATTCTTGGGACACGTGGTGTCCAGTGAGGGTATTCAGGTCGACCCAAAGAAGATAGAGGCGGTTCAGAGTTGGCCCAGACCGTCCTCAGCCCCAGAGATTCGTAGTTTTCTTGGTTTGGCAAGCTATTATCGCCGGTTTGTTCAGGGATTCTCATATATCACATCGCCCTTGACCAAGTTGACTCAGAAAGGTGTTTCATTTGTATGGTCGGACGAGTGTGAGGAGAGCTTTCAGAAGCTAAAGACAGCTTTTACCACAGCTCCAGTATTGGTTTTGCCATCAACTTCAGGTTCATATACCGTGTATTGTGATGCTTCGAGAGTAGGGATTGGTTGTATGTTGATGCAGGAGGGTAGAATTATTGCTTATGCCTCTCGTCAGTTGAAGCCCCATGAGAAGAACTACCCCGTTCATGATTTGGAGTTGGCTGCCATAGTTCACGCGTTGAAGATTTGGAGGCATTACTTGTATGGCGTATCTTGTGAGGTATTCACGGATCATCGCAGTCTTCAGCATTTGTTCAAGCAAAAGGATCTTAATTTTAGGCAGCGGAGATGGTTAGAGATACTTAAGGATTATGACATCACTATATTGTACCATCCGGGAAAGGCCAATGTGGTGGCCGATGCTTTGAGCCGAAAGGCAGTGAGTATGGGGAGTTTGGCATACCTTCCAGTAGGGGAGAGACCTCTTGCGGTTGATGTTCGGGCTTTGGCCAATCGGTTCGTGAGGTTGGATATTTCGGAGCCTAGTCGGATATTGGCTTGTGTGGTTTCTCGGTCTTCCCTATATGAACGCATCAGAAAGCAACAGTATGATGATCCACATTTGCTCGTGCTTAGGGACATGGTTCAGATTGATGATGCCAGGGATGTGTCTATTGGAGATGATGGAGTATTGAGGATGCAGGGCCGGATTTGTGTGCCCAATGTAGATGGGCTTCGGGAGTTGATCCTGGAGGAGGCCCAAAGCTCGCAGTATTCTATTCATCCAGGAGCCGCGAAGATGTATCAGGATCTTAGACAGCATTATTGGTGGCGGAGAATGAAGAAAGATATTGTGAGTTTTGTAGCTCGGTGCCTCAATTGTCAGCAGGTGAAATATGAGCATCAGAGATCGGGTGGCTTACTTCAGAGGATGGATATTCCTGAGTGGAAGTGAGAGCGGATCACTATGGATTTTGTAGTTGGACTCCCTCGTAACTTGAAGAAGTTCGATGCTATATGGGTGATTGTGGATAGGCTGACCAAGTCCGCGCACTTCATTCCTATTTGTACTACTTATTCTTCAGAGCGGCTGGCAGAGATACATATTCGGGAGATTGTTCGGTTGCATGGTGTCCCAGTATCCATCATTTCAGATCGGGCCACTCAGTTTACTTCCGAGTTTTGGAAGTCTGTTCTGCGAGAGTTGGGTACTTAGGTACAGTTGAGCATAGCTTTTCACCCTCAGACGGACGGGCAGTCCGAGCGCACCATTCAGATATTGGAGGATATGCTATGGGATCAATTTCTACCGCTTGCAGAGTTTGCTTATAACAACAGCTACCAGTCGAGTATTCCGATGGCTCCATATGAGGCTTTGTACGGGAGGCGGTGTAGATCTCCAGTTGGTTGGTTCGAGCCTGGCGAGGCTAGGCTATTGGGGACATATTTGGTTCAGGATGCTTTGGATAAGGTGAAGGTAATTCAGGAGAGACTTCGTACAGCGCAGTCGAGGCAAAAGAGTTATGCTGACAGGAAGGTTCGAGATGTGTCTTACATGGTTGGTGAGAAGGTCCTGTTGAAGGTTTCGCCCACGAAGGGTGTTATGAGATTCGGAAAGAAAGGGAAGTTGAGTCCGCGGTTCATTGGGCCTTTTCAGGTACTTCGGAGGATTGGGGAGGTGGCTTATGAGCTTGCTTTGCCACCTAGCTTATCGAGTGTGCATCCGGTTTTCCATGTTTCTATGCTCCAAAAGTATATTGGAGATCCGTCCCATGTCCTGGATTTCAGCACGGTTCAGTTGGAGGGTGATTTGACTTGCGATGTGGAGCCAACAGCTATTTTGGAGTTCCAGGTTCAGAAATTGAGATCAAAGGATATAGCTTCAGTAAAGGTGCAGTGGATAGGTCGGGCCGTGGAGGAGGCCACCTGGGAGACTGAGCGAGAGATGCGGAGCAGATATCCTCACCTGTTTGAGGCTTCAGGTATGTTTCTTGACTCGTTCGAGGACGAACGTTTATTTAAGTTGGGGAGGATGTGATGACCTGGCCGGTCGCTCATGAGTTACCGCTTCGTTTCCCCCATTTTTTCTCCTATTTGCTTTGTTCATCTGTGTTTTGGGGTATCGGGTTGGTTGGATTGAATCTGGATTGGTTTTGGTGAAGTTGGAGCACTTAGTCTCTTTTAAGAAGGTTTAAGTTGGAAAAGTCAACCGGATGTTGACTTATGTGTTAGAGGGCTCGGATGTGAGTTCCGATGGTTCGGTTAGCTTTGGGAGGTGATTTTTGACTTAGGAGTGTGATCGGAATGGGTTTTGGAGCTCCGGAGTAGAATAAGGCTTGAATTGGCGAAGTTGATATTTTGGCGATTTCCGGTTGGTAGGTGAAATTTTGATCCAGGGGTCGGAATGGAATTCCGAGAGTTGTAGTAGCTTTGTTACATCATTTGGGATGTGTGTGCAAAATTTCAGGTCATTTGGAGGTGGTTTGGTTGGGTTTTTGATTAAAAGCATATTTCGGAAGAATTTAGGAACTTAGGCTTGAATTCGATGTGATTTGGTTGATTCGATGTTGTTTGAGGTGTTTTGATGATTGGAACAAGTTTGAATAAGGTGTTGGGTTATGTTTGTACTTTTGGTTGAGGTCCCGGGGGCCTCGGGGTGAATTCAGAGGGTTAACGGAGAGATTGGTGAATTGTTGCAGCAGCTGATATTGCTGTTTCTGGTGTTTTCGCACCTGCAGTTTGGGGACCGCAGGTGCGGTGTCGCACATGCGGAAGTGAGAACGCAGATGCCGTCTTAGGAGTTGGGGTCAGGAACCGCAGATGCGGTATGGGAACCGCACCTGTGGAGTCGCAGATGCAACAAAAGGACCGCAGATGCGGTTTGGGCTGGTTTAATGAATTTTCACAGAAGCGGATGGATTGACCGCATATGCGGTACCGCAGAAGCGGATTTTGGACCGCAGATGCGGAAAGGCCTGGGCAGAAGGTATATATTTCATACTTCGCGATTTTTGAAGGGTTTAACCTTTTTTGAACTCGGAATTGGGAGCTTTGGGCGATTTTGAGGAGAGAAATCAAAGAAACTTCGTTGAGGTAAGGATTTTGGACTTAAAACACATTTCTATGGTAGAATTTCATGAATTAAGGCTGTAATTAGGAGGATTAAAAGGCTAAAAATGGAGGTTTAGGGCTTGAGTTTAAGAGGCCTTTAATGGGGGATTTGAGGGGTTATTTGGACTCCGATTTTTATGTTCTTGGTATGTATGAACTCGTGAGAAGACGAGAAATCTAGTGATGTGAAAATTTCAGAGTTTTGAGAAGTGGGCCCGGGGATAGGTTTTGCTAACTTCGAGATTTTTAGTGCTTTTCGATTGTTTTCGCTTGGGTTTTGTTCCCTTAGCATATTGTCACGTATTCGTTCTGATTTTGGATAGATTCGACGCATGTGGACGCCAATTCGAAGGGCAAGGGCGTCGCGAGCTAGGGATTTAGCCGGTTCGAGGTGAGTAATGCTTGTAAATGATGTTCTGAGGGTTTGAAACCCCGGATTGTGCATCGTAGTCTATATTGAGGTGAGGCGCACGCTCGATGACGAGTGTGGGGTCGTGTACTATTAGGGATTTGGACTTGGTCCATCCCGATTGATGATTTTACCGCGTATTTTGATTTAAAACTATTTGTTATCATCGTTTATTGGGCTGATTGCCATATTTGGGCTTCGTGCCAACTATTTGAACCCTTTCGGGGCTTTTATTTGATATTTCCTCACTGTTTTGACTTATCATTTGAACTCAGTCATATTAAATTCCACTATTTTACTACTCGGCCGTTTTTACTCAGATTTTGAGATTTAAATGATGTTTGGGCTGAGAAACACTATTTTACTATTGCCCGAGGGGCTTGTGATGTTTTTTTTAGACTAAGTATGGCCGAGGGTCCTATATTGTGAGGAGATACTGATACTGATTGGAGGCCGATAGCCTGAGATATGTACGCCACGAGGTGGCTTGATTGATATGAGGCCGAGGGCCTAGTTTGCATGTATTANGGTTGACCGCAGATGCGGTATTTTGCCCGTTAGTGATTTCCGCAGATGCGGAGGTATGACCGCATATGCGGTACCACAGAAGCGGCTATAGTGCCGCAGATGCGAAATAACTGGGCAGTTGAATTAAAAGAGGTCCTTCGCGAATTTTGGGTTATTTCACCATTTTTAACTTCGACTTGAGAGCTTTTGGACGATTTGGAAGGGAGATTTCAAGGGAACTTCGCTAAGGTAAGGATTTTGGACCTAAAACACAATTCTATGTTAGTGTTTCATGAATTTAGGGCTGTAATTAAAGGAATTAAAGAGCAAAATGAAGGATTAGGGCTTGAGTTTAAGAGGCCTTTAAATGGGGATTTGAGGGGTCATTTGGACTCCGATTTTAGTATTTTTGATATGTATGAACCGTGGAGAGATAAGGAACCCGTTGGTGTGAAAAGTTTTGAATTTCGAGACGTGGGCCCGGGGGTCGGGTTTTGGTAATTTCGGGATTTGTGCCCTTTATTGATTGTTTTCGCTTGGGCTTTGTTCCCTTGCCATATTTTGACGTCCTCGTTCTGATTTTTGATAGATTCGACACGCGTGGAGGCCAATTAGAGGGGCAAAGGCGTCGCAAGCTAGAGATTTAGCCGGTTCGAGGTGAGTAATGATTGTAAATGATGTTCTGAGGGTTAGAAACCCCGGATTGCACATCGTAGTGCTATATTGAGGTGAGGCACACGCTTGTTGACGGGCGTGGGTCATACACTATTGGGGATTGTAACTTGGTCCGTCCTGGTTGATGATTTTACCGTGTATTTGACTGAAATTTATTTGCTATCATTATGATTTGGGCTGAATGCCATATTTGGGCTTTGTGCCAACTATTTGAACCCTCCGGGGCTTTTTATTGATATTTCCTCACTGTTTTGACTTACTACTTTAACTCAGTCATGTTATTTTCCACTGTTTTGATACTTAGCCATTTTACTCAGTTTTGAGACTCAAATGATATTTTAAATGATGTTTTGGGCTGAGAAACACTATTTTACTATTGCCCGAGGGGCTTGTGAGTATTTTTGACTGAGTAAGGCCGAGGGCATATGTTGTGAGGAAACACTGATACTGGTTTGAGGCCGAGGGCCCGAGATTTGTACACCACGAGGTGGCTTGATTGATATGAGGCCGAGGGCCTAGATTTGATGCCACGAGATGGCTTGTTATTGCGCTTGGGCCGTAAGGGGCCCCTCCAGGAGTCTGCACACCCCCAGTGAGCGCGGGTACCCATTGTGATGTGAGTTTGAGCCCGAGGGGCTGTTATTGTCCTGAGATGTTGCCCGAGGGAAGGATGTGGAGATATTGTGCCCGAGGGGCGAGCTTCTATTTATTTACTGTACCTTAATTGTCTGTCAATTACCTGTTTACTTGTTGAAAGAGGATTTTACTAGTCTTTTCACTGATTTACTGCTTTTAATTGATTTTACTGCTTCATTATAGAATGCCTTGTATCTTGCGTGTTTTCTTACTTTCAGTCATTATTTACATTTGTTACTCACTGAGTTGGAGTACTCACTTTACTCCTTGCACCCTGTGTGCAGATTCAGGCGTATCTGGTCCCGCTCCCGAGTGCTGATACCTCCAAATTCATGCAGGCTTTTGGAGATTACGAGGTAGCTATTGACGTCCGCAGCCCCGTGTCTCTATTCCTTTATCATCTCTATTTCCTTTCAGGCATTGTACTAGTTATGGATTTATCAGAATTCTATTATGACTTTTAGATGCTCATGACTAGTGACACCCCGGTTAGGGCTGTGTTGGGTTATATTTCCGCATTTTATTGATATTATCCGCTACTTAATACTATTAAATCATGTTTTAGACTGTTTTATGTTGTTTAACTGCTTAAAAAGGTAAATTGGGTTTAGTTGGCTGGCCTTGTCTTCACGAGAGGCGCCATCACGACCGGATTGGGATTTAGGGTCATGACAAGTTGGTATCAGAGCCTAGGTTACATAGGTCTCACGAGTCATGAGCAGGTTTTGTAGAGTCTCACGGATCGGTACAGAGACGTCTGCATTTATCCTCGAGAGGCTGCAGAACCTTTAGGAAAACTTCACATTCTTGAACTTCTTGTCGTGCGAATTTGTTGATCCGAGTACTAAACTTCTGTTGTTCCATTCTCTCACAGATGGTGAGGACACGCGCTAACGGACAGGATAGACGACCACCAGTGCCACCAGCTGCGGCCACTAGAGGCCAAGGACGCGGCCGTGGCCGTGGTAGAAGCAGAGCAGCGAGGGCAGCACCTGCAGATCCACCAGCTGCCCCAGTTCAGGACCAGGTCCCAGCTGTGGACCCTCCAGTAGCACCAGCTCAGGCACCAACTGTGCCTATTGTGATTCCTGGTCTTCAGAAGGCCTTGGCTCAGATCTTATCAGTTTGCACTGGCCTAGCTCAGGCGGTTTCAGCCACTACAGCCGCAGCTACTTCACAGACCGAGAGAGGCAGTCAGACTCTCGCCGCCCGCACACCTGAGCAGGTCGTGCAAGGACTTTAGACGCCGGGGCACATCCAGCCCAGCCGATCGCAGCTGCTCAGGACTATGTAGGTTGGAGAGATTTGGGAGACTTTAGCCTCCGACCTTCAGCGGAGCAGAGGGCGAGGATGCCCAGAGCTTTTTGGATAAGTGTCAGAGGATGCTTCGTACAGCCGGTATTCTGGAGACCAGCAGGGTCGCTTTCTCTACCTATCAGTTTTCAGGACCTGCTTTTACTTGGTGGGAGGATTTTGAGAGGCGTAGGCCTGTTGGTGCAGCACTCCTTTCCTGGCAGCAGTTCTCCATTCTCTTTCTAGAGAAGTACGTGTCGCAATCTCGCAGAGAGGAGTTGCGTAGACAGTTTGAGTGGTTGCGTCAGGGGGAGATGACCGTGTTACAGTATGAGTTGAGGTTCTCTGAGTTGGCCCGTCATGCCATCTGGTTGGTCCCGATAGATCGAGAGAGGATCAGGAGGTTTGTAGATGGTCTTACTTATCAGCTCCGTATCCTTATGACCAGGGAGAGGGTGACTGGTGCTACATTCGAGGAGGTTGTGGATATTTCCAGGGAGATTGAGTATGTCCGTCGCCAGGAGCGAGAGGAGAGGGAGGCCAAGAGGCCTCGAGGATCTGGTAGCTACAGTGGTGGTCCTTCGAGGGGCCAGTTCCAGCACGGCAGAGAACCGACAGTTCCGTCAGGGTCAGTCTGATCGCTCAGGTTATCGAGGAGCATCATCGGGTCATGGTTCCCACAGTTCACACAAGGGCCATTCTTCACTTAGTGCCCTCCCAGCTCAGAGCTCATCCCGTGCTCCATCTGTTCAGGGCTCTCCTACGCCGAGTGCATCTGCTGGTCACTTCGGTGCGAGGGGTTCCCATCAGTCCCCTTCTCCAGCACCTAGGATTTCTTACGAGTGTGGCGAGATGGGCAACATGTGGAGGCAGTGTCCCCGCCGTGTTGCTAGTTCATCCCAGCAGAGGGGTCAGTCATCAGCTTCAACGCCAGTTGCCCCACCACCACCCGCCCAGCCAGCTAGGGGTGGGGATCAGTCAGCTAGGGGTCGCCCCAGAGGAGGAAGTCGATTAGGGGGCGGTCAGGCCCGTTTCTATGCTCTTCCAAGCATACCCGATGCCATTGCTTCTGATGCTGTCATTACAGGTATTATTTCAGTCTGCGAGAGAGATGCCTCTGTACTATTTGATCCCTTTGCTCACTATTTGGGTACTCCTCGTGAATCTCTTGCTTTACCTGTTCACGTATCTACCCCGATGGGGGAGACTGTTATTGTAGACCGTGGGTACCGGTCGTGTATGGTGACTATTGGGGGTATGGAGACCCGAGTTGATCATTTATTATTGAGTATGGTGGATTTCGATGTCATTCTAGGCATGGATTGGCTATCTCCGTGTCGCGCTATTCTATATTGTCATGCCAAGACAGTCACGTTGGCTATTCCGGGTGTGCCACGGATTGAGTGGCGAGGTGTGACTGATTATGTTCCTAGTAGAGTGATCTCTTTCTTGAAAGCCCAGCGTATGGTTGGGAAGGGTTGCCTATCGTATCTTGCCTTTGTGAGGGATGTTAGAGTTGAGACTCCCAGTATTGATTCTGTTCCAGTTGTAAGGGATTTCCCTGATGTATTTCCTGCAGACCTGCCGGGCATGCCACCGGATAGGGATATTGATTTTGGTATTGACCTGGTGCCGGGCACTCAGCCCATTTCTATTCCGCCGTATCGTATGGCACTAGCGGAGTTAAAGGAGTTAAAGGAGCAACTTCAAGAACTCCTAGATAAGGGGTTCATTCGGCCTAGTGTGGCACCTTGGGGTGCGCCGGTTCTATTTGTGAAGAAAAAGAATGGCACGATGAGAATGTGCATTGATTATAGGCAATTGAACAAGGTAAAAGTTAAGAACAAGTATCCTTTACCTCGCATTGATGATTTATTCTACCAGCTTCAGGGAGCAAGGGTATTCTCCAAGATTGATCTCCGTTCAGGTTATCACCAGTTGAAGATCAGGGATTCGGATATTCTTAAGACGGCCTTCAGGACCTGATATGGTCACTATGAGTTCCTGGTTATGTCTTTTGGGCTGACCAATGCCCCAACAACGTTCATGCATCATATGAACAAAGTGTACTTAGCTTCATAACAAGTAAACTTCTTACTCAGATAGTAGATTGCATGTTCTCTCTTTCCGGTCACATCGTGTTGCCCGAGGACACAGCCAAAAGAGTTTTCCAGGATCGTCAGGTACAAAAACAAAGGCCTCCCAGGTTCAGGTGGGACCAAGACCGGCGGATTCGACAAATATTCTTTGATCTTGTCTCCTGACACTCATCCGTCCATTTGACTGTTGCATCTTTCTTTAACAGCTTGAAGATGGGTTCACATGTAGAAGTCAACTGAGCAATGAATCGACTAATGTAGTTCAACCTTCCCAGCAATCTCATAACCTCTTTCTTGGTTCTTGGAGGAGGCAAATCCCGAATAGACTTTATCTTTGTTGGGTCTAGCTCGATGCCTCTCCGACTGACTATAAATCCCAAGAGTTTGCCAGACGGAACCCCAAATGCACATGTGGCCGGATTTAGCTTCAGATCATACTTACGCAGCCGCTCAAAGAACTTTCTTAGGTCCCGAACATGGTCGTCCTGTGTTCTGGATTTGATGATCACATCGTCCACGTACACCTCGATTTCTTGGTGCATCATGTCGTAAAAGATGGTAGTCATGGCCCTCATATAGGTTGCCCCGGCGTTCTTTAGACCAAAAGGCATGACCCTGTAACAGTAGGTGCCCCAAGGTGTGGTGAAAGTTGTCTTTTCCGCATCTTCTTCATCCATCAACACCTGGTGATATCCTGCATAACAATCCACGCAAGACTGTATCTCATGTTTGGCGCAGTTATCACTAAGGATGTGGATATTCAGCAAAGGGAAGTTATCTTTGGGACTTGCTTTGTTCAGATCTCTGTAATCCACACACACTCGAGTTTTCCCGTCCTTCTTTGGCACTAGAACTACATTGGCTAACCATGTGGTGTACCGGACCACTCGGATCACCCCCGTTTTCAACTGTTTTGTGACCTCTTCTTTAATCTTGTCACTGATATCGGTTTTGAACTTTCTTTGCATTTGCTGGACAGGGGGATAATCGGGGTATGTTGGCAACTTGTGAACCACCAAATCGACACTTAGTCCTGGCATGTCATCATATGACCAAGCAAACACATCTTTGAATTCAAACAACAGTTGGATCAAGCATCCCGGGTTTTTTCATCTGTGTGAATGCTTATCTTGGTTGCTTTGACATCTTCAGAATTACCCAAATTAACCGGCTCGGTATCATTTAAGTTCGGCTTAGGTTTATTCTCAAATTGTTCCAATTCTCGATTTATTTCCCTAAAAGCCTCTTCTTCATCATATTCCGGTTCTTGGTTCATTATTTCACAATTAGACAGCGTGCTTGGATCTGGGCATGAAGTCCGCAAGCATGTCATGTTATTTATAGCCGCATTATTAGAACTGAAAGAAAAATAAGAG
>NW_017670530.1:261326-271113 GCF_001879085.1 Nicotiana attenuata
AACTGATTCATTGTGTTGAAGTTCGGCAATAGCTTGGCCATGGTCATTCAACTCCTTGTGCAAATGGATGACCGTGGGGTCACCTTGGGGTACATTCGCTCGGCTTTGCCATGCTGAAGAGGTGTCGGCCATTTCATCAAGTACATCACATGCCTCTTGGTAAGAAAGTTTCATAAAGTTCCCTCCGGCCAATTGGTTCACAATGCACTGATTCGTGGTGTTGATGCCCCTACAGAAAGTCTGCTGGATCATCGCCTCAGTCATGTCGTTGTTAGGGCACTCCTTTACCATTGTTCTATATCGTTCCCATATCTCGTGCAAAGGTTCCGTTGGCATTTATTTGAAAGCTAGAATCTCATCCCGAAGAGCCGCCATATGACTTGGAGAAAAGAACTTGGCAATAAATCTATCCGCCAATTCATCCATGTGTGAATAGAATGATTTGGAAGCCTTTCTAACCAGTCCAACGCTTTACCCCGAAGAGAAAACGGGAAAAGCCTCAATCTCAACGCATCCTCTGACACGTTTGTTTGTTTGCTGCCCCAGCAAGTATCTACAACCCCTTCAAGTGCGTGTATGCATTTTGGTCGGAGGCGCCCGTAAAATACCCTCTTTGCTTGAGCAAGGTCAACATAACATTTGTGATTTGAAAGTTCCCCGCCCAGATTCGGGGAGGAACAATGGCACTCGCGTACCCTTGATTTGGAAGAACTCTTGGGACTGCTCTTGGCGGTGGCGGAGGAGGGTCTGGAATAAGATTGTTGTCATTTGCATTGGCCGGACGGCCTCTACGCTGAACTTGAGGTGGTTGAACCTCTTCGGGCTCAAGATCATCTACCTCCTCCCCCACATTCACGTTGCCAAGAGGGTCATTTGCATTGAGAGCCATAGTACCTGAATGATCGACACAAACATAATTAGTAAACAAGAAGGAAAGAGAAGCAATATACAAAACTAACCAAACCGATAGTCAACACCGTAAGCTCCCCAGCAACGGCGCCAAAAAGTTGATCGCTGCCGACTCAACACTACACTAAGGTAGGAAGAGCGGGTTGCAACAGCTTTTACCCGTTAGTGGATCGGGATCGATTTTCCACAGGGAGCTAGAGTGGGAGTTGTATTATATGCTTAGTCTAGAATTGTGGTTGTGCTTCTAATATCACTTCTAACATTTTTGGTTTTTATTTTTATATCTTCTACTTTAAGACTAATATTTGAAGCTAAATTATGCTATGGAGATATTGCTAAGTTATAATTAACATAGAGAAAGGCACTAGGGTCGTGGCATTACCTAGGTGTCTAACCAACGGGTAGATGATACTAAGGATAAGTTGATATATTTGGGGCTTATGCTATAACCGTTGCACAATTGTACCCACTCTCTCACCTCTCGGTAGAGAGAGTGATTTTTCCCGATTGACTCTCTCGAGACCAATTGGGTAGGCCAATTAGACCAAGCAACTAGGGTTCAAGTAGGGTAATTACTCTCTTGAGATTTAACCCGTTAATTAGGACTACCATTTCTCATGGGTCCATCCCAATTCCTTGTTGGGTCAATTTTGGGGTCATGGACTCTCTTTCTCAAGAAAAGTTAAACCCACAAAGCTAGAATCAGTGTTTGCAACCACCAATTCTTAATTAAAACCTAAAATTAACCCAAATAGTAAACTCCCAATATCATCCTAACCTTAGATGGCAACACCCATCAATTATCCACACTAGGGTTGAGCCACAACCCTAGCTAATGGGTTTAGCTAGACATAATTAAAGAAGAAACAGAAGAATTAGAAGAAGAATTAAACATAATAAATAATTACTGATGAGAAACTACAAGAATCTATTGAGAAATTAATGCTAAAATGCCAAAATAGGCTAAAACTTCAGTTCTCACAAGCGCAACTTAATATCTGATACAAAACTTGACCTAAAAATGGAAAAAGGATCTATTTATAGTGGCTGAAAAACTTGGACAAAAATACCCCTGCGGGGTCAGCGCGGACCGCGCAAAAAGGTAGCGCGGTCGCGTCAGCTCTTTGGACTCCTAAATCTCGTCTCTGAAGTTGGGGACCGTGGACCGCGCAGAAATGTAGCGCGGCTGCGGTGGAAGATGGCGCGGACCGTGCAATAAAGTAGCGCGGCCGCGTGGCTTGACTTGGCCAAATCTCCAGCTCTCTGATTCTCATCCACGCGGACCGCAGTGATATGTAGCGCGGTCGCGTGGGACTTTATCCTTCACTGGTGGGTCTCTGAATCTCACTGGCGCGGACCGCGCAGAAATGGAGCACGGCCGCGTGGCATATCAGTGCGGTCTGTGCTAGGTCTTCCTGTTCCTCAACTTCACTTGGCCTTTGACACTTGAGCAGGTTTCACTCCGTTCTGAGCCTATCTTTGACAATTGTCACCTTGTCGCTCAAACCTGCAATCAAGCACAACTTGTAAGCATTTTAGGACTATTTTGTAGCAATTTGTACAAAAGCAATAGCAAGTAGGGGTATAAATCATGGTAAAATCCCAACTTATCAGGAGGTCGCCCTTATAGCAGACTGACTCAGGATGCGCCCTGTCTTTAACCCATTCTCAACCATTTCGCCAATTTTTATGGCCTCGGCAAATGGTTTTCCCATCGCAGACATCATATTCTAAAAATAATCGGCCTCTTGGGCTTGAAGAAAGACACTGACCATCTCTGTTTCATCCATTGGAGGCTTAACTCTGGCAGCTTGCTCGCGCCATTTGACAGCATACTCTCGGAAACTTTCCGAGGACTTTTTCTTTAGATTCGACAATGAGTTCCTGTCGGGGGCAATGTCGATGTTATATTGAAATTGCCTCACAAAATCCCGAGCCAGGTCGTCCCAGATATGCCACCGAGATATATCTTGGTCCATGTACTATTCAGAAGCAATACCGACCAAACTCTCTCCAAAATAAGCCATAAGGAGCTCTTCTTTTCCACCTGCTCCCCGCAATTGGTTGCAATACCTTTTGAGATGGTCTATAGGATCCCCATGCCCGTCATACTTTTCAAATTTTGGGGTTTTGAAACCCAAGGGTAGATGCACATGTGGGAACATACACAGGTCAGCGTAAGATACACTCTTTTGCCCGCTCAAACCTTGTATATTTTTTAGACTCTGCTCCATACTTCTCATTTTTCGAGCAATCTCCTCTTGTTCAGGGTTCTTTGAGGTTTTCTCTTGCCCCGCAGTGAATTCGTACCGGGGTTGCTGAGGGTAGGAATTAGTGGTGAACTGGGTAGGTTCCAGAGGGAAGGATGGTACTTGAAAGGTGAAGGATGACGGGTCAAAACTTGGCCTTGGCAGGGTGGGTTGTGCCGTGGCTGTAGAAGGTGGAGCAGTAAATATATTGGAGGTTGTGCCTGACATTAACACCTGGGGGCGAACCTCAGAAGGTGTTCTAGCAAAGTGAGCCGAAATGGTAGGATATCCTAGGGGAGTATTAGGGTAACTTATGGGGACGTTGGAGGTGCCACCTGCCCTTGGAATTAGCTCGGCGAATCCAGGGATTACACTTGGTGGTTCCCTACCATTAGACCAGGCGTCCCACATTTCCATCATGCGGAGACGCAGAATTCTGCTTTCCTTTGCAGCGGCCGATTTCGAAGTTGGGATGGCCAAAATTGGGCTATCCTCAGGGATAGGAACCGTTGGTAGATGACCCTCAGATGACATTTCGATGCTTCCCTTTGACCTTGTGAAATAAGGATGTGAAGCCAGAGTACCAAAAAACCAACCACCCCACTATAAAGCCTGACTGAATATAAACACAACAAATCGGTTAGTGCGAGACAATTAACACATAGGGAATCGCACGTTGGGGTGTGATGCACCTATACAGTCAAATGTGTTTCAACATGTTTTGCGGCGGTTGCGTGTTTCATCCCGGCTTTCGTTTATTTCTCCAAATTTTCTTTCTTTCCACTTTGGCTCTTTAATGCTTGTCCTCTTATTCCCATTTTCCTCTCTTTTCTTTCCTCTCTTTTCTTGCTTTGCCCCCTTTTTCGTTTTTCTTTTGGTTTTTCCTTGACTCTCTTATTCTCTCTTTTTGGTTTTTCTTTCGGTTCTTTCCTTCTATATTCCTTTATTTGAGTTTTTTACAAAATCATGACCGGATCCGATGAGGATTGCCTACGTATCACGATGCCGCGTGAATCAGATCATTACGTAGTTCAAGAAAAATATGAAAAATAAGGAAATAGTTTTTGGAGATTTTCAATTTTCATTAATAAAACTCCTAACTTTTCTATTACAAAAGACTCTAACATACTCATTTTTTGGAATTTTAACAACTACAAACATACTCAAAACAAACAACTAAAATACAGACTCGATAAATGAAAATCATGAATACATAAGTGCTTCGACTCCTGGGGCCCGTGGGACATCATTCGGTCTTGCCACGGGCCTCTGTGCAAGATCCCTTTGAAGATACTCCAGATCACTCATTATTTGGCGAACAAATGTCATAACCGCAGCAAAGAAAGTGGTTCAAGTCATGTCCTCACATTCTTGACACTTCACGATGATGTAGTCGGCAATGGCTCTAACCCTCTCTCGGATGACACCTTTTTCTTGGAGCAAACGCCCGATTTGCTGAGTTCGAGCTTCTAGTACCTGATTGTCATTATGGTTTTGATTTTGTAACTGTTGCATATCTTCTTCCATTTGGTCCATCAAAGTATAACAATGTTCCCTTTCGGCTTTAAAGTCTTAGCCTGTTTGGCCGCCTCATTTTCAATGGTAGTTAGCTTTCTCTTCAGATTGTTTATTGTCCCCTCATATTTTCTTTTTATTTGTTGCACAAACTCTGTCGCCCTTCTGATTCTTTGCTAGTTGTGCTCGGACTCTTGCTAAACTGGCTTCAGATTTCTCTAAGTCATCTTGACACTCAAGCACTTTCTTTCTCAGACCGCTTATAAGCCTTTCATCAGCTCGGCTTCTCTCCGGGTTTCTAGCAGCTATTCTCATTTTCTGGATCTGAGCTTTGAGGGCTTTGTTTTCCTGAGCTAGCTTCTTCTTCTCACCCTCATCTGTAGCGGCTTGCACATCACTAGCGAACTTGAGGTCTTTGATCTGTCCTTCTAAAATGCTTATGGTGGCCCGATATTTATTTTCTTTTGCCAACCACTCCTATTGTTCTTGTGATGCTTCGACAAACTCTTGGAGGTGGGGTCTTTTAGCTGGCCTTCCAAATTCAACTTCCCTTTTGTACCAAGCGAGGTAACTGGGCGAGACTTCACCTCGGGATAAATCACGCACTCGGGTATTTGCTGTTAGATATTGGCATTCACTCCAAATCTGGCGAACGACTTTTTCGTGAAACTGTCCATCAGAACGGATCTCAACCATATGGAGGCTAAGGTCTTCATCCTTGGGCATATTTGACATCTCCCTAGCTGTCTCAAAACCCGGTATGGGGCATAAGGCTGGATACTTCTGAGACCCATCAGGAGGAAATGAGGCCCGGTAGCTGGCATGTATATGATTTCATCAACAAGAAGCCACCGGAACATCCATTCTATTTGATTTGCAGTGACGGAGCGGAGGCGTGATATCCATTCTGTGACCCCTTCTGGCATGCTAAACCCGTCGACCCTTGTATAAAACTCCCCTATGCAGCTTTTCCCTGTCGACCCATAGTTCATGTATCGAGGACGATGACATAGATGTTCAATCATCCACATTTGTAGCAGCAAGTTGCACCCTTCAAAAAAGTCTCCTCCGGCTTTGCAGGCTGTGAGAGCTCGGAAGATTTCAGACACTATCATGGGTGCGAGGGTGCTTTTGGCCTGAGTAAGCAAAGTGCTGACGACCCCAGCTATCCGTATAACGATATTCCCATCTTTCCTGGGAAACACTAGAAGACCCAAAAATACCACCATATAAGCGAAGCACCTGTGTTCTTCCCATTTTAGGCGATTCCCTTTGCTGCAAATTTTGCTTTCTGGATTGTTGAACCCCCCTACGTGTCCGTATCGCTGGTATATGAACTGCAGAGTGGAAAAACCAGCTGCCAAATCTGGGTATTGGACCCCCTGCTTATCTTTAGCAAATCTAGAAACTTGTGTGTAGTGATAACTCTTGGAGCGACCAAATACTTGTGTCTCAGAGGAGCTTCAGTGCTCCCAATATACCCGGCCATTTCTTCCAAAGTGGGTGTGAGTACAAAATCCGAGAAATGGAACACGTTGTGAGCTGGGTCCCAAAACGTAACTAGTGCCTTTATCATGTCTCCTCTAGGCCTGATCTTCAATAACCCGGTGAGACCTCCCAAGTAGAGATTGACCATATCTTGTCCTGATTTACCCAGATCTTCCCACCACATATACAGCTCCAAAGAATCTTGTTCTTGACCGTCATTGGCAAGTTTTAACTCGTGCTCATTCTGCACATTTAAATTAAAGTGATTGATTTAAAACAAAACGAATTTTTTTTTTTACAAAAGAGGTCAATTTCGCAAATATTTAAAACACGGCTACTTTCGCAAATACGGCTCTTTAGCACTTCGAAAGGGGAAGATTTTAGGGCTGTGCTTGCTCGGTAGCCAAAATTTGGAAAAGGGCTGTAGATGGTTATTCTTGCAAAAACAGCCTTCTGGCGTCCTTTTGGGGACATTTTGGGCTATTTAGGCAAGAACGACACTACCTAATTTTATCTAAGACAGAATAACAACACTTCAATTTTTTGGGTCATTTTTTTTTGCAAAAATAGAGTTGAACCCGAAGGGGGTTGCCTACGTATCTCACATCCGGTGAGAATCAAACTGGCGTAGTTCGGTCAGTTTTGACATAATAAAAATAGAGAAATGACATGAAACTTTTGAAACCAAATTCTTTCTTCTTTTTTCCTTTTTTCTCTCTTTTTTTTTCGATATTTCGGCAGAGTTTCGGCTTATTTTGGACACCAGGTTTTTTCAACGACGGGTAATCAACTCATACCTCAATTTTAGTTTCTCCATTCCTTCCCTATTCTAGCAACCGGTCAACATGCAAACCGAAGCAAATAATTGCACAAGTAGCACGTAAAATATGCATCAGGATGGTCTTTGATTCTGGGTCCACCTATCCTAGACGGACCCAACCCTGTGTTAAGTCCCCAAAGTCAAATGCACATGATGCAAAAAACGTTCCTACTAGGGATCCGGCATGAGGCTGAGTTATTCTAAGTATAAAACCTGGGTATACTGTTCTAGACTTGTGTACCTGATCGGACAACTCGAGCCGAGGAGGGGGCTACGTACCAGGAACCAAAAGGACATTCGGCTTTGTAACTTGTCCGAACCTCTTTCTTATTTCAAGGTATGACACTAACAGAATAGGGAGTCACGCCAGCGTGCACATCCCCGAAGATGAGAAGAAAAGGGTTTCGTAATAGTTTATATACAATTCAAATAATATCAAAGCGGTAAAAAGCGGCATTTAGCACATTAGGCCCAAACATGTAAAAATCAGATAATAAATAAAGCCAACTATAACAGTTATGCTAAGCTCGAACTTGAACCCTGAATCGAAGTTCTGGGTTTTCACTCCCCAGCGGAGTCGCCAGAGCTGTCACACCTCCTTTTTACACACCCTGAGGGTATATAAGAGAGTTTTTACACTTTAAGTGATATTATTGGAAATGGGATTAATTATTTATTTCAGAGTCGCCACTTGGGATATTTTAATTGGTGTCCCAAGTCACCGGTTTATTTTAAAATTCCAAATCGAGGAAAATTCGACTTCCCTTTTGAAGTCTGCGAACTAGAAATTCTGAATAAGAAATTATGTTAACCCGAGGGATGGTGTTAGGCACCCCCGGATTCCGTGGTTCTAGCACGGTCGCTTAGACTATTATAATTGGCCCATTATCTGATTTTAATACAAGTTTTAACCTATAGTG
Organism: Nicotiana attenuata; assembly: GCF_001879085.1. Classification (NCBI taxonomy): domain Eukaryota; kingdom Viridiplantae; phylum Streptophyta; class Magnoliopsida; order Solanales; family Solanaceae; genus Nicotiana; species Nicotiana attenuata. Next base: position 269,228 of record NW_017670530.1, read on the forward strand.
CATTTTTAAACTTATTAACCGCTTTTAATTATTTTATGGAATTATTCTGGAACAAGCTACGATTGTCGTACACTTGTTTGTTTGATACACATTGCAAATCGTGTCACGGGAACCGTACCCACAATCTACAACATGTTTAATTTATTTAAAATTATTAGTTGTTATGGTCGGATCACATAAATGTACCCCCGGATTTGGAAAATAGGTACCACAGTTACGTCACGGGAACCGTACCCGTAGCTATGATAATTTTATTAATTAACGCACCTAAAACAAACTACGAAAGTTTGAGGCATTTTCTATACTAATTTTATTTATGTGAGGGCCATGCGTTTTGAGATTTTATTTGGCACGGCGCACCTCAATTCCAATTTTAAGAGTCTAATTAATTAAGGAAGGCTTAAAAAAATTCTAATTATTTTTAACTAAAGGTTCAACCCTACTTATCAGCCAATAGGCATCATATTAAAAGACCAATTAACTCAAGGAAAAGTTGTTTCAACAAAACAGCAACTACACGGACCCATTTGTAAAGACCTTCAGACTTGGGCCTAAACGAGCCCAATCCTTAGTGAGGAGTGGACGTCCAAGGACACAAAATAGGCCATCGAATCTGAGACTAAACGTTCATTAACTGGGTCAGCTTTAGGCCCAACTTTCAAAACCAACAATTGTACAAAATCAATTACATGCTGTCACGACCCATTTTCCATCATAGGTCATGATGGCGCCCAACACCTTTGTTAGGCCAGCCAACGCGGAAGCATAATTAAGTTCTCATTTTACTTTTACCCAAAAACTGAGTGTAACATATTTTTCAAAGTTAAAGTTAAGGCCATGAGTGGTGAATAAAGTATCAAAATAGATATACAACCCAAAACAAATGTCTACTATCGTGTGTGCCAGAACCTGGTGTCACAAGCTACGGGCGACTAGTAGAATATACACAATAATGACATAATGTCCTACTGTCTGAATCAGGATAGACAAAAACAAAAGTACACGGAAAAGACTTCTTCGGCTGTGGATCGGCATGAAAGAGAAGTAGCTCACCGTAGAAGTCCCAAAGATGCTCACTGATGCGCACTAGAATAGTATCCAGATCCACCTGCCTCAGATCCTGTACATTTAAGTACAGAAGCGTAGCATGAGTACATAAATAACATGGACCCAGTAAGTATCCCGTCTAATCTCGAAGAAGTAGAGACGAGAGGTCGACTTGATACTTACTAAGGTCAAGTAATAATGTGAATAATTAATAATAAGCAGGTATAACTCAAGTCGTAAAATTTCCAAGTATGAAATAGAAATCCTTCCTTTAACCTTCCATAAAGAATGTTCGTTCATATATAAATATTCAAACAATTCTAAAGTTGGAACCACAGGTAGAGGACTAGATAACTCATGCGCAAATAACCACCGAGGAACGTACGGCCCGATCCAACAGAAAAGTAAATGTGCACTGCCGAGGGTCGAACGGCTCGAACCATAGATATATCTATTACCCCGCTCGCGAATCATACATGCCACGCGATAAAATTTAAATAAACAACCACCCTGCTCGCGAATCATGCATGCGACGCAGGTACACGTAAAATACATGCTCAAATAGAAGATTAAGAATTTATCGGGGTGCAATTATTCAAACAAAGGCCAATCCTCTTCTAACAATTTAAGAATATGAAGTTTAATTCCTCATAGTCATTCATTCACTAGTTCACTTTAATTCAAGAATTCAAAGGTCCATAGGATTACAGATATTCCAAGTATAGCATGCTTTTGGGTCCTAGACTACCCGGACAATAGCATAATAGTAGCTACGCACGGACTCTCGTCACCTCGTGCGTGCGTAGCCCCCACAAATAGGAGCACATAGCCAATTAACT